>NC_082710.1:90331684-90604184 GCF_030144855.1 Hypanus sabinus
AATAAAAACTTCATCCTTCAACTAAACTGCGTCATCACTTCAAACACGCAGTGGCATGAAGTCAACCTGGCAAATCCAGCCACGAACTGCCCCTCCTCACAGGGTGGGGTCTACCTTTTATAACCTGTAAAAAAAACCCGTCACATGATCTCTACTGGCGGGAAAATGATGTCACCACCATCACAAGACCATCACCTCAAGTCCAGTACAGCTTCAACCCCAGTCACATGACAAGGGCTCCACTGTCATGTGTCACGAGTACTTAACAGGAGAAAAAGTCTGCATGTATTCCCCATTTCAATACCCCTCATAATTTTGTATTCTGTACCTCTATTAAATCTTCCTTCAGTCTCCTATGCTCCAGGGAATGATGTCCTAACCTGTTCAACCCTTTCCTATACCTCAGGTCTTTTAGTCTCAGCAACATCCTTGTAATCCTTCTCTGCTCCCTTTCAAGGTTATTGATAACTTCCCCTCAGTTATGTACCTGTTCACTTAACTGCTAAATTCCCAGTGAAGTAAATTGTAGTTGAGATATTAAATGAAATACAAATCGACAGAAGCACTCCTAGCTGCAATATTGGATACACAACCTGGTTCAGGTGGATGTGTCCTAGGTTGTAGGAAGGAAATCGCATGGATATTTGTTATAAACTTCCATTTTCATGGATACAGGTGTGTTGTCTAAAATCCGAGGACCAATGTTAGATTGTCCAAGAATGGTGTTGGATATAGGTACCAAGCACCTGAAGACCAATTAATTTAAACTCAGAGGTGGGGAAGAATCTGTTGGGATATTCAATACAGAATGTATTGTGGCAGCTGTGGGATTTAAAATCAGTTAGTAACCTGGTTGGAAAAAAGATTAAAGATTCTTCACGTACATCAAAACATGCAGTGAAGTGTGTTGTTTTATGTCAACAACCAGCACGGTCTGAGGATGTGTTGGGGTGGGGGCATGCTCCAAGTGCCAACATGACATTTCCACAACATAAAACCATATGCCTTTGGAATGTTGGAAGGCACCCCACAGTCATGGGAAAATGGATAAACTCCTCACAGACACCATTGGGAATTGAACCCTGATCTTCTGGGTTGACATAAAGAGTTACGGTATCTGTTGTACTATTGTGTTGCCTCTGTAAATAAAGAACAACTAGTCTTCACAATGACCACATAAACAGCCGTATTGTCGTAAAGTCCCACTTGGTCCACAAACCTCCTTCGGGGAAGGAAATCTGACATCCTTACTCGGGCTTGCTGAGGTTTGCCCTAGACCTAACCCCATATGATTCATTTCAGAATTGGAATCAGGCTTATTATCACTGACATATGTCATAAAATTTGTTATTTTGCAGCAACAGTACAATGCATAAATACACTATAAATTATAGGAAATACAGTATATACAAAATAAATAAATAGATCTGAACTATAGTGAGGGAATGCACATGGGTTCATTGTCATTTTAGATATCTGAAGGCAGAGTGGAAGAAGCTGTTTCTAAATCATCAGGTGTGTATCTACAGGCTCCTGTAGCTCCTTGCTGATGGTAATAATGAGAAGAGGGAGTGTCCTGGTTGATGGGTGTCCTTAATGATGGAGGTGAAGCATCATCTTTTGAAGATGTTCTGAATGTTCAGGAGACTGGTATCCACAATGGAACTGGCTGAGTTGACAACCCAATGGATTTACAATCTAATCCTGTGCCAGGGCCTTTCCATACCAGATGATAATGCAACCCGTTAGAATGCTTTCCATGGTCTTGCTTGAATTAGACTTAACTTGAAAAGTCTTAGCAAACCATTCATTTGTAGATGATTCACCACCACTGTCCCAAGTGCAGTAAGGAAAAGGCACTAAATGCTGGCTTTACTAGCAATCTTCAGGTCCTAAAAAAATTAATATACTGTTTTAAATAGTCACTTGGACAAATGTGGCTTGATTAGAGAACTAGCATGGACTGATGGGTTGAATGGTCTCTTTTCCGGCTTTGGCTATGCTTTGATTCCCTTGTTTTGAAGAGCAAATGAGATCTTTCTGTGGCTTGGCCAACATTCATTCTTATCTGATATCTCTAATATTACCTTTTAACATATCTAACACATAGGACCTTAGGAATTCCTAAGCTTGTGAAAGGAGCTAAATTAACCCAAAGCTTGCTTTCTTAATTTTTTAGATACCTATAGCATCTTACTTTTTACTTTTCATTGCTTGGTGAATATACTTAGACTGCAAGACCCATAAGAGGTATTGTGGGAGCAGAATTCGGCCATCTGGCCCATCATGTCTGCTCCACCATTCAACCATGGCTGATTTATTTTCCCTCTCAATCCCATTCTCCTGCCTTCTCCACCTAACCTTTGACACCCTGACTAAACAAGAACCAATCAACCTCCACTTTAAATATACTCAATGACTTGGCCTTCACAGTGGTCCATAGCAATGCAATCCACATGTTCACCACCCTCTGGCTAAAGGAACTTTGCTTAAGTATGGATAAGTACAATTCCATCTCTTTATCAATATTCTTCCTTGAGTTGAAGTCGAGTTTATTGTCAGATTCACGAGTATGTGTACGTTAGGTGCAATGAAACTCTTCCTTGACGCAGCACCACAGGCACACAACATACACAAGAAAAACATAAACTGAACACAAATAGTACAAAACTCTTGCAAGAAAGTACAAAATTGCCGGAAAATAAAAGCAAAGTCCACTGTAGCACAAACTGGACGAGGCAGTCATGGATTTGCTAAACTGAGGTAGTGAATAAGGCTGTGCAGGTTGGTTCAAGAACCAGCGGTTGAAGGGAAGTGTTACATACAGTAACTTCAAAACTTTAAAGTAATTCAAAGGAAGACCCAGGATTCCAAAATGCTGGTCTAACTCGAGTTTACGATAAGCGAGCAATACATGTATCACGTGGTAGCATGATGACGTATGCAATTAATGTATGTATACATGTAACCTGTAATGAATTATTTAAATGAAGAAGAAAGCTTAATCAACAGATTACTCAAATATTACTGAAACAATAATACAAACAGGAAGTAGCTGATCTTTAACCAGGTGATGTGGGGCTTCAGGCTTCCATGCCTCCTGCCTGATAGTAGCTGGAGAAAGATATCATGGCCTGGATACTGCCTGAACCAGAGGGCCTGAGTTACAGGGAGATGAGAGCCTTTGTATTCCTGAAGCACAGGAGTAACCTCATGATAGCACGAGGGATATGACTAAGCTAAGCAGCCACAGTCTTTTCCCTAGTAGTGGTGAGTCCAAAACTAGAAGGTATTGATACAAGGTAAGAGGAGAGAGATTTAAAAGAGACCTGAGAGGTGACCTCTGCACAGAGTGTAATGAGTAACTGGAATGAGGTACCAGAGGAAGTGGTCGAAGCAGGTACAATTACAACATCTAAGGGGCATTTGGATTGGAGGAATGGAGAGAAGAGGGTTGGAGAGTTATGGGCCAAAACTGGGCATCTAGGACCAGCAAGGAGGGTGCTGTGTTCAGTTTGAACCAGTTGGGCTGATGGGTCTGTCACGTGCTGTGTGGCACTGTGAGAATTCTTTGATGATAGATGGTGCCTCCTTGAGACAACGCATCATGTAAAGACTTTCAATGGCATGAAGGGATTTACTCATGATGCACTGGGCAGAGTCCACAACTCTCTGCAGCTTCCTACATCCCTGTGCAACTGGCAGACCATGATTCAACTGTCAGGACCTCTCAACAATACATCTATGGCAGTTTGTTCAGTGACAGGGAAGTACAGACGCTGGCACATCCTCTTCTTTACCCTGCACCCTAATGATTTAATCACTCAAGAAGTATTTCCATATTGAGCAAGGTATGACAGTTTAGAGATTATGTTACTGGATTGGTATTCTACACTAATCTTCAAATTACCGGTTCGGACCCACGGCACACCAGCTGGAGAGTTTATGTATTTAAATTAATCTGGAAATGAAAGCTTATGTCAGTAATCAAATCTGTTGTAAAGCCCATCCGGCAGGTTCATGTAAGACTCTAACCTACAATGAAGTGGTTGATTCTAAAATGAGCCAGCAAGCTGCTCTGTGGCTATAAATGCTGTGGCAGCATCTGTGAATGAATCATTTTGGCTCTATTGTATCAGCAGATGAATACGTAATTTTTCTAATATATCTTTTCTTTCTTACCATGCAGCAAGGTTAGTATTAATTATCCAATAAAAGAGTAACAGGATGTCACGATAGCATAGCGTTTAACAATGTTATTGCATCTCAGGGAATTTCAGAGTTCGGAGTTTAAACTCTGCACTGTCTGAACAGAGTCTGTATGTGAAGAGCATGTGGGGTTCCTCAGGGTGCTCTGATTTCCTCCCACAGTACAAAGGTGCACCAGTTAATAGGTTAATTGGTCATGGTAAGTTGTCCAGTGATATGGTTAGGGTGAAATGGGTGGGTTATTGGGTGGTGTCGCATTTAAGCCGGCAAGGCCTTTATCTCTGAATAAATAAATCTCAGGCATTGGTGACCAGCATTCTGGAAAATGGATGCCCCAGTCCCATGACTTCCTGCCTTAGCAGCATCCATGTCAAAGAGAGCTTTGCCCAGTCCTGCCAGCCTCCTGTCTCTCCTGCTTTAACCTCACAACAAAGAGATTTGATGAGCAACACAGCAAGCATGAGTGAATCTGTATTTGTCTATACAAAGGATGACTACAAAGCAGCTCCTTCAAGGTTTGACCTTACTTTCCCGAGATTGATGGGTAACAGTTTCCATCAAGACCACTCAAACAGCCGGGGAGCACTGTTTCCTTTCTGTAGCCCCGACAACACCTCCCAAACAACCCTGAGCAGGCAAGCATCTGACAGGCATGCTCAGGAAAAGTCCTGAAATTACTGTCCCATGACTTGAACCCTACCTGCTGTCCAAGCAGTAAAGTGACAGATGTGACCACTGGTGAAATCGATGACAGGCTTAATGCTGTGACAGTCAACTCTGGTTCCAAGGTGATCCTTGGGTACATTCACAGTGAAGGCAGATGCTTCCATGTGTAAGGGAACAAGAGGGTGCAGCACCTAAAGAAATCAATTAGTCAAGTCAAGTCTAGTCACTTTTTATTGTCATTTCGACCATAACTGCTGGTCCAGTACACAGTAAAAACAAGACATCATTTTTCAGGACCATGGTGCTACGTGAAACAATACAAAAACTACATTGAACTACGTAAAACAACACAAAAACTACACTAGACTACAGACCTACCCAAGACTGCATAAAGTGCACAAAACAGTGCAGGCATTACAATAAATAATAAACAAGACAATAGGCACAGTAGAGGGCAGTAAATTGGTATCAGTCCAGGCTCTGGGTATTGAGGAGTCTGATGTCTTGGGGGAAGAAACTGTTACATAGTCTGGTCGTGAGAGCCCAAATGCTTTGGTACCATTTCCCAGCTGTCAGGAGGGAGAAGAGTTTGTATGAGGGGTGCATGGGGTCCTTCATAATGCTGTTTGCTTTGCAGATGCAGCTTGTAGTGTAAATGTCCATAATGGCGGGAAGAGAGACCTTCTCTGATCTTCTCAGCTGACCTCACTATCCGCTGCGGGGTCTTGCGATCCGAGGCGGTACAATTTCTGAACCAGGCAGTGATGCAGTTGCTCAGGACGCTCTCAATACAACCCCTGTAGAATGTGATGAGGATGGGGGGTGGGAGATGGACTTTCCCCAGCCTTCACAGAAAGTAGAGACGCTGCTGGGCTTTCTTTGCTATGGAGCTGGTGTTGAGGGACCAGGTGAGATTCTCTGTCAGGTGAACACCAAGAAATTTGGTGCTCTTAGCAAACTCTACTGAGAAGCTGTCGATATCCAGTGGGGAGTGGTCATTCCCTGCCCTGCTGAAGTCAACAACCATCTCTTTCATACAGAGCTGTGGAAATTCAGAGTTAACGACCAGAATCCTGTTGATGAAGCCACAAGCTCAGTGTCAGCCAGTAATCTTGCTCATGCACATGGTTAACAGGCCTAGCATTCTTGTTCAGCTCAGCTGAGACAGAGGCCTCTAATCTACAATTTGATCTGACTGATCCAGAACCTGATGCTGAGATCTGTCCACAGGGTACACGCCATGCTACTAACAACTCCAGCAACTGGTTCGACCCCAAACGCATGGAGAGGTTCGCAAGTTAGCGATCACAGTCACATACTACAACACGGTTCATGCATATTGCTAAATCATCCACATGAAAGAGATAATGGATGTAAAGGCTGGCATACTTGCAATAGTCCCTGGATGCCGTCAGGACAAGCCAGGACCATCACCACCTGTACTCTCCAGCATGATGTCTTTAGGAAGAAATGAAGAGTATAAATGAAAAAAATAGACTGTTGAAGAATAATTGAAACATGAAGACTGGTTACAAATCTGTAAAAATTGAAGGCAATATTCTTAGTTGTTAAGATTCTAGATTGGTTTTGTTTTCTCCTTAATATATTTGATATGATCTAATTGGCTTATTTTGAAGTTTGGGTTGGGATAACCTCTTCCCAGTTTTACATTTTTAGCATCTGCCTTTGCAGAAAGTTGAAACAACTTTAATGGGTGTATACTACAAGTCTTTCCCCAGCCTCATTTTGCTACATGTGTAATCTGGCAGTAGAGGAGGTGCATTCTCTACATCGGCTGATAAAATGGGCCTTATGCAGAGGATGCGATTTGCTATTTTTTACCAGTCTGTTAAGTTGCTTTCTGTTAGTTTATTGTGAACCTGATTTTCTGAAACGTTGTCAAATGTATAATGCCTATGGTCCACAATCCTCAGTGTGGAGGATGAGCTATCCAAACCATTAAATTATGAGTATTTTTTTAAGTACATGGATTTTCAATGACTGTTATAACCAGAGGGTAGTCATCCCTCTTGAAGGACAGAATTTTATTCCTGCATTCAAATCTAGATGGTATTATTGGTTTGAAGTATTTGATTGTGCTATTCAATTGATCAGGATCATTGACCCCAATCCTATTTAATAAGTTTTATGGTGAAAGCTCTGAGTCCAGTTGGCGGCATCTTTAACAGATACCAGGCAGAAAGTGTTATGTCTTCTCGGATTTGTTTTTTTATTTTATTTCTAATTACAAGGTCTCACTACTTGTAAGTTCAAAGCTGTTGTCAATTACTTATTATTGTGTTGTTAAACAATTAACCTTCATCATCAGGTCAGCCATTTTGTCATCGTTTGTATATTTCATTGTGTCGCTATTGGTTAGAAGCACTTTGCTAGAAGTTGAAGGAATTTTAATCAATATTTGAATCTCTCTTTTGTGAGAATGCCAAGAAGTACTGTCTTTTCACTCAGCTCCTTGAGTACTGTCACGTGTTGATGGACAATAAAAACGCCTTCAAACTACAACAATGCTGGGACTGGAGTTTACCCGTCTGCCTAACTCGAGAAAATGGAAAAAGCTCTTCATTAAGCCAGAATACACAGTCTCAGAACAGAAGGGCATCACTTTGGAGCTTCTGAGATGCTGAGAATATTGTGGATAGCACATTTAGTGAGCTGGTCACACCACAGATTAAGGACCTAAGGAAAGGTAGGGAATGGGTGACCAACAGGAAGAGTAGTCACAGGAAGGTAGTACAGGAGTCTCCTGCAATTATCTCCCACCAAAACAGATGTACCGCTTTGGGTCTGTGGGGGAGATGTCTCATCAGGTGAAGGCAGCAATAGCCAGGATCGTGACACCGTGGGTGGCTCTGCTGTGCAAGAGGGCAAGAAAAAGAGTGGAGGAGCTGTTGTGGTAGGGGATTCCATGGAAAGCGGAATAGAGAGGAGCCGCAAATGGGGCAAAAGTGTTGCCTTCCGGGTGCAAGGGTCAGAGATGTCTCGGAGAGGCTGCAGGGCATTCCGAAAGGGGAGGGTGAGCAACCAACTGTCGTGGTGCATGTAGGTACTAACGATATAGGAAGAAAGTGCGATGAGGTCCTACAGGCTGAATTTAGGAAGCTAGGAGATAAGTAAAAGAGTAGGACTTCAAAGGTAGTAATCTCAGGATTATTACCAGTGCCATGTGCTAGCCAGAGTTGGATTAACAGGATAGCTGGAATGAATATGTGGCTTGAGCGGTGGTGCAGGAGTGGAGTGTTTCAGGTCCTTGGGGCATTGGAACAGCTTTTGGGGTAGGTGGGACAAGTACTGTCCGGACAGTCTACATCTGGGCAGGACCGGGATCAGTGTCCCAGGGAGATTGTTTGCTAGTACTGTTGAGGAGGTTTTAAACTAATATGGCAGGGGGATGGGAACCCACACAGAAAGGAAGAGGGAAGTGATGCAGAGACCAAAGCTGGAGTTAGTGAAGAAAAAAGTAAGAGTAGAGTGCATAAAAGTAAAAAGCAAAATTCGATTCTAAAAGGACAATGAGTATAAGGGCACTTCATCTAAATGCCAGTAGTATTAGAAACAAAGTAGTGAACTTGTGGCACAGATCAGTACCAAGGCAAATGATTTAGTGGCCATTACAGAAACCTGGTTGCAAGGTGGAGACTGGGAATTAAATATCCAAGGGTATCAGGTGATTTGGAAAGATAGGCAGGGAGGCAGAGGAGGTGGGGTGGCGCTCTTGATTAGGGATGAGATCAGGGCAATTGTGAGAGACAATATAAGATCTACGGAGCAGAATGTTGAGTCCATCTGGGTAGAGATTAAGAATAATAAAGGGAAAAAAAATCACTGGTGGGTGTTGTCTATAGGTCACCTAATAAAAATATTGCAGTGGCAGAGGTGATTAACCAAGAAATAACTGAGGCTTGTAAGAACGGAACGGCAGTTGTCATGGGGGATTTTAACTTCCACATAGATTGGTGAATCAGGTTGGTCAAGGAACACTTGAGGAGGACTTGATGGAATGCATCCGTGATGGCTTCCTTGAGCAGCGTGTTAGGGAACCCTCAAGGGAAAATGCTATCTTAGATCTAGTCCTGTGCAATGAGACAGGTAAGATTAACGATCTTGTAGTCAGGGATCCTCTTGGAACGAGTGATCACAGTATGCTTGAATTTCACATTCAGATGGAGGATGAAATTGTTAGATCTAAAACTAGTGTATTATGCTTGAACAAGGGAGACTACGACGGGATGAGGGAGGAATTGGCTAATATGGATTGGGAGCACAGGCTATTTGGTAGGACAGTTGAGGAACAGTGGAATACTTTCAAAGAGATTTTTCACAGTGCTCAACAAAAGTATATTCCAGTCAAAAGTAAGGACAGTAAGTGTGGGGAGAGCCAGCCTTGGATAACTAAGGAAATAAAAGATAGTATCAAATTAAAAGCTCATGTGTACAAAGTCACAAAGAGTAGTGGGAGACTGGAGGATTGAGAAAACTTTAAAAAGCAACAGAGAACAATTAAACAAGAAATAAAGAAACAGAAGACAGAGTATGAAAGTAAATTAGCATAAAATATAAAAACAGATAGTAAAAGTTTTTATAAATATATAAAGTGGAAGAGGATGGCTAAAGTCAATGTAGGTCCCTTGGAAGATGAGAAGGGGAAATTGATTTTGGGTGATAAGGAAATGGCTGAGGCATTGAACAACTATTTTGTGTCGGTCTTCAAGGTGGAGGACACGTCTAATATGCCAAAGAAGGATGTTATGGACAAAATGGGAGGTGAGGACCTCGATAACATCACTGTCACTAAAGAGATAGTGATGAGCAAAGTAGAGGACCTGCAGGTAGATAGTCCCCTGGTCCTGATGGGATGCATCCCAGGGTGCTGAAGGAATTGGCGGAGGTTATAGTAGACGCTTTGGCAATCATTTATCAAAACTCTCTCGACTCTGGGCAGGTCCCAGCAGATTGGAAGACAGCAAATGTCACACCACTTTTTAAAAAAGGATGCAGGCAAAAGACGGGCAACTATAGGCCAGTTAGCTTAACATCTGTAGTCGGGAAAATGCTTGAAGCAGTCATTAAGGAAGAAGTAGCAAAGCATTTAGAAAGGAGTGATTCCATTAGACAGACGCAGCATGGATTCAGAAAGAGCAGGTCCTGTTTGACAAACTTACTGGAGTTATTTGAGGACATAATGAGTGTAGTGAATAGAGGGATATGGTGAATAGGTGGAAGTCATATATTTGGATTTCCAGAAGGCATTCAATAAGGTGCCGCACAAGAGACTTATAAATAAGATGAAGATGCATGGAGTCGGAGGAAGTGTATTGGCATTGATAGTGGATTGGTTAACCAATAGAAGGCAGAGATTTGGTATAAATGGGTGTTTTTCCAGTTGGCAGTCAGTGGTGAGTGGGGTGCCATAGGGGTCAGTGCTGGGCTCACAGCTGTTTGCCATTTACTTTGATGATTTGGAAGAGGGGACTGAGTGTAGCAGAGCAAAAGTTGCTGATGACACTGAGTGGAAAAGCAATTGTACAGAGGATGTGGAGAGTCTGCAGAGGGATATAGATAGGTTAAATGAGTGGGCCAAGGTCTGGCAGATAGAATACATCGTTGGTAAATGCGAGATCATCCACTTTGGAAGTAATAATAAAAGAGCAGATTATTATTTAAATGGTGAAAGATTGCAGCATACTGTTGTGCAGAGGGACTTGGAAGTGCTTGTCATTGAACTGCAAAAAGTTGGCTTGCAGGTACAACAGGTTATTAAGAAGTCAAATGGAATGTTGGCCATTGCAAGAGGGATTGAATTCACAAGCAGGGAGGTCATGCTGCAACTATACAGGGTACTGGTGAGGCCACGCCTGGAGTACTGTGTGCAGTTCTGGTCTCCATACTTGAGGAAGGATATACTGGCTTTGGAGGCAGTGCAGAGGAGGTTCACCAGTTTCATTCCAGGGATGAAGGGGTTAACCTATGAGGAGCGATAGAGTCACCTGGGATATACTCTCTGGCATTCAGAAGAATGAGAAGAGAAACATACAAAATTTTGAAAGGGATAGATAAGATAGTAGGAAAGTTGTTTCCATTGGTAGGTGAGACTAGAACTAGGGGACATTGCCTGAAGATTCAGGGCAGAAGACTTAGGATGAAGACGAGGAGAAACTCTTTCTCCTAGAGAGTGGTGAATCTGTAGAATTCTCTGCTCACTAAATATAATTAAGAAACAGTTAGATAGGTTTTTACATAGTAAGGGAATTAAGGGTTATGGGGAAAAGGCATGTAGGTGGAGCTGAGTTTACAGACAGACCAGCCATGATCTTATTGAATGGCGGGGCAGCTCAATGGGCTGGATGGCCTACTGCTGCTCCTATTTCTTATGTTCTTATGCATCCCTTTCGAATGAAGATGAGAAGGAACTTCTTTAGCCAGAAGGTGGTGAACCTATGGAATTTGTTGTCACTGAGGCCAAGTCATTGGATTGACAGGTTCTTAGTTAGTCAAGGTGTTAAAGGTTACGGGAAGAAGACAGGAGAATGGGGATGAGAGGGATGAGAGCCATGATTAAATGGCAGAAGAGAGTTGATGGACCGAATGGCCTAATTCTGCAGCTATGTCTTATGGTCTTACGGTCACACACAAAATGGTGAAGGGACTTAGCAGGTCAGGCAGCATCTATGGAAGGGAATAAGCAGTTGACCCTTCATCAGGGCTGGGAAGCCAAAATTAGAAGGTGAGGGAAAGGAAGGGGTACAAGTGAGTGAGGGAGGGAAAGGGTCGATGGCTGGGAGAGAGGATACACTGGGAGGAGCTAGGTGGAAAAGGTACAGGGCTGAAGAAGAAGGAATCTGGTAGGAGAGGAGAGAGGGAGAAAGGAAAGGAAATCTGCAATGGCCTTGGCCTGAAACGACAACTACTCATTTGCCTCCATAGATGCTGCTTGTCCTGCTCAGTTGCTCCAGCAATCTGAGTCTGTTGCTTCAATTTCCAGCAACACTATATTCCTGCATCATACGGTAATTTTTATTACCTCGGCATACTGTGGATGGAATGATGTGTGTGGGTGGCTCGCAAACAAAAGCATTTCACTGTTCCTCAGTACCTGTGGCAATGATAACCTAGTGTTAGCCCAGGTGTCTGTGTGTAATCTAATCCCGGTCATCACTGCACCACTTAGCAAGGGAAGGAAGCAAAATAATTCTGTGTCTAATCCAAAAACTGGAGCAACGGCCACTGAGGAGTGCGTCATTTTTTAAATTGCATTTTAGTGCATGTTTACTTGTGTTAGATTATAAAAGAATATCACACACAAAGTGCTGGAGGAACTCAGCAGGCCAGGCAGCATCTCATGCCAATGTTTCGGGTCGAGACCCTTCACCAGGACTGGAAAAGGGGGGAAGGCCAGACTCGGAAGGTTGGGGGATGGGGAGGAGTTCAAGCTAGGAGGTGATAGGTGAAGCCAGTGGAGGGGACAATAAGTGGGTGGGGGAGAGGCTGGGAGGTGAAAGGTGGAAAAGGTAAAAGGCTAATGCAGACAGGACTTGGGTGAAAGCACAGATGAATGAATGGCTGGGTCAGGGTGTCAAGTCCTTGGATCATGGACCCTTTTCTGGGAAAGGGGTGACCTGTACAAGAGGAGGGATTGCACTTGAACTGGAGGGGGAACAATACCCCAGCCGGGAGGCTTGCTGTTGCTACTCAGGAGAGCTTAATCTAATTTTGAAGCGGACTGGGCACAAGAGCTGCAGTCAGCAAGGGAAGGGTTGAACTAAAACGTAGATCTCAGGTAACATATTGAAAGGCAAAATCAAAATAACAGGCATGTTGGGTCAGATCATTTGAAGTGTGTGTATTTTAATAGTAGGAGTTTTATGGGTAAGGGTGATGAATAGAGCATGGATCAGAGCTTGGAACTTGTCACCATTATTGAAAATTGGTGGAGAGAGGGGCAGGAATGGGTGATTATTGTACCAGGTTTTTGAAGGTTTAGAAAAGATAGAGGAAGAGGTAAAATGGGAGGGAGAGTTACACTACAATATCACAGCTGTGCTCAGGGGAGACATAACGGAGGGGCCAGACATTTGAATGGAACTCAGGAATAGGAGGGGTGCAGTCACACTGATGGGATTGTACTACACACCCCCCAACAGTCATTGGGACATTGAGCAACAGATATGTAATCAGATAAAGGAAATATGTAAAAATAATAGGGTTGTTGTCATGGGGGATTTCAACTTCCCTAATATAAACTGGTACCTTCTTAGCACAAGGGGTTTAGATGGGGCTGAATTTGTTAAGTGTATCCAGGAAGGTTTCTTAAATCAATATGTGGACAGGCTTGCAAGAGAAGGAGCGGTACTGGACCTGGAATTGGGTAATGAGCCTGGCCAGGTGACTGACCTTTCAGTGGGTGAACAGGTAGGGAACTGTGACCGCAACTCCTTAACTTTCAGGATAGCTATAGATAAATGAGGTAAGGTCCTTGTGGGGGAGTTTTAATTAAAGCAGGGCAATCTATGTTGGGATTAGGCAAGAACTCGGAAGCATTAATTGGGTACACCTTTTCTCTGGCAAGTCCACTTAACACACAGGGAGGGTGTTACAGATCAGTCACACAGAGTATAGGAAAGGTATTGTTCCTGTTAGACGGAAGGATGAGGATGGAAAGATAGGAGAAGCTTAGATCTCCTCAGAGGTGATGAATTTAGTCAAGAAGAAGAAGATAAAGTATGTAAAGCTTCAGAAGTTAAGATGAAACAAAGCAAATGAGGAGTATAAAGAAGCCAGAAAAGAACTAAAGAAGGGAATTAGGAAAGCCAGGAGGGGCCATGAAAGGTCCTTGGCAAGTAGGGTTAAGGTGAATCCCAAGGCATTCATTACATACATGAAGAGCAAGAGGATAACCAGGAAGAGGGTGAGACCACTCAAGGATAAAGTGGAGAATATTTGTTTGGATGCAGAGAATGTAAGTGAGGTACTTAATGAGTACTTTGCTTAAGTATTTTTCCAAGGAAAAGGACATGTACAATCAGGAGATCAGTCCTAAGTGCATAAATATGTTATGGCGTTTAGAGGTCAAGGAAGAGGAAGTATTAAGGTGGATACATCCCCAGGACCTGAGGGCATCTACTGTGCCTCAAGTTATTGAAGGAGGCAAGCGATGAGATTGCTGGGGCCTTGAACAGTATCTTTGTGTCCTCTCTAGCCACAGGTGAGGTTCGGGAGGGCTGGCAAATGGTTAATATTATACTTCTATTTAAGAAGCGAACAATAGAAATTCCCAAGAACTATAGACTGGTGAGTCTCACATTAGTTGTAGGGAAAGAGCTGGAGAAAATTCTTAGGGATAGGATAAATGAGCATTTGGAAACCCATGACCTAATTAGGAAGAGCCAGCAAAGCTTTGTGAGTGGCAGGTTGTACTTTACCATCTTGATTGAGTGTGTTGACAAGGTGATGAAAAAGATTGATGAAGGTAGAGCAGTGGATGTTGTCTACATGGATTTTAGTAAGGTTTTTGACAAAGTCCCTCATGGGAAACTCATCCAGAAGATTAAGATGCAGGGGGTCTGTGGCAAATTGGCTATTTAGATTCAGAACTGGCTTGCGCATAGAATACAGGGGTTAGTGGCTGAAGGGACTTATTCAAGACTGTAACTAGTGGTGTTCCACAGGGATCTGTGCTGGGATCTCTGCTGTTTGTAACATATATAATTAACCTGGATGAAAATGTAGACGGGTGGGTTAGTAAGTTTGGGGATGATACCAAGATTGGTGGTGTTGTGGATAGTGTAGATGATTGGCAAACAATACAGTGTGATGTAGATCAGTTGCAGATATGGGCACAGAAATAGCAGATGGAGTTGAACCCAGATAAATGTGAGGTGCTGCACCTCGGTAGGGCAAATGCAAGGCAACAGTACACTGTTATCCAATACACAGTACACTGAGCTGCGCCACTGAACGCCACAGGACATCCTTTCTCCCTGTGGCTGTAAGACTTTGCAACTCCTCCTCTTTAAGTGTATGGTTCCTTTTCACATCCGTGTTTTGCATCATTACTTCTTAATGCACATTTTGTATTTTTTCATACTTCAGTGCTTACATTTTGTATTTTAAAGTATAGATTTCTGACTGAGCAACCTTGCAACAATAATTTCCTTCAGAATAAATAAAATGTTATCTTATCTTAAGGGCAAGATCCTTAACAGTGTTTCTGAGCAGAGAGCTCATAGCTCCTTGAAGGTGACTACATGGGTCAAAAAGGTGATTAAGAAGGTTTATGGGATGTTGCTTTTATTTTTTTGAGGTATTGAGTTCAAGAGTCAAGAGGTTACGTTGCAACTTTATAAAACTCTGGTTAGGCCACATCTGGAGTATTGCGTACATTTCTAGTCACCCCACTAGGAAGGATGTTGAGGCTTGGGAGAGAGTGCAGAAGAGGTTTACTAGGATGCTGCCTGGTTTAGAGGGCAAAGAGCCTGGACAAACTTGGGTTGTTTTCCCTGGAGCGGTGGATGCTGAGGGGAGATCTGATAGAGGTTTTCAAGGCTGAGTGGTGGAGATAAAGCAGGCAGGGAGTATTTTTTCCCAGGGTAGAAATGTCTAATACCAGAGGGCAAACATTGAAAATGAGAGGGGGTGGGTTCAAGATGGATGTGAGGGATAAGTTTTTTCATTCAAAGAGTCATGGTGGTAGAGGCAAATTCATTAAGAGGCTTTTAAGAGACATTGGGATAGGCATGTGGATGTAACAAAGGTGGGGAGATATGGACATGGTGCAGGTAGGATGGGTTATTGTTTGGGGGCTTTTAATTTGCTTTTTAGCTGGTTCAGCACAACATTGTGGGTTGAATGGCCTCTTCCTGTGCTGTACTCCTCTATGCTCTATATTCAGGGTGACCTGAACTGTACATAGTACCCCAAGTGTGGCCTCTCCAGCACTGGAATCAGAATCAGATTTAATATCACTGGCATATGTCATGGAATTTGTTACTCAGCACTAGTACAGTTTAAGTGGGCCTCTGCTGGTCATACATGTCTACAGATAAGCAAGCTGGTACACAAGGCAAGGCAGTACAATATGGAGAGCAAGCTGTTGCCCATGCAGTAGGCTCCCCCCTCCCCTTCTTCAGCTGATGAATCTGAAGGAATGGCAGAGACAGATACAGTTTGGCTCCAGTAGTGTCACAGAAATTACCAGTCAGCATAGCACTCAATGTAGGACCGTCTTAGGGAATCCAGCTCTGGATATGTCCTTGGGGTTTACTCCCAAAGCCTTTCCCCATGAGTGGGTATAACCACAAGGCACCAGAGGTTTGAGATCAGAGTTTTTCTTCTCTGAGATGAGCCGCCGACCACAGCTGACAAACCCCATCTGCCCGGAACAACATGGAGCAATACATAAAATCTGTAGGAAGCAGTTGCTAAATGGCTACAATGAGAAGAGGGCAGGTCCTGGGTAATGGGGGTCCTTAATGGTTGATGCTGCTTTTCCGAGGCATCGCCTTTTGAAGATGTCCTCGATGCTGAGAGGCTGGTTCCCATGGTGCCGCTGGCTGAGTTTGCAACCCCCTGCAGTTTTCCAATCCTGAGCAGTGGCCCCTGCACACCCGACAATGATGGAACCAACTCGAATACTCTCCACGGTACAGCTGTAGAAATTTGCTGGAGTCTCTGGTGACATAATTATCAATATATAAACATCTTATATAACTGCAACACAACTTCCCTACTCCTGTATTGAGTGCCGTGATGATGAGGCCCAGTGAGCCTAAGGTTGTCTTCAGCATCCTCTCTATCTGTGACACTGCTTTTATTGAACAATGTACTTACACTGCTAATTCCACAGTTCCATAACTCTCCCCGAGGCCCTATAAAAGTCCTTCCCTGGTTTGATCTTGCAAAGTACACTACCTCACATCTATCTGAACTCAAATCCATTTGCCAGTCCTCAGCCGGCATACGCAGCTGATCAGGAGCCCCTGTGAATTTGCACTATCTGCAGCACCACCTGGTTTAGTGACTTCAGGAAGCTTATAAACCACGCCCTGAACATTCACAAGCGATGCAATTACGTAAACTACAAACAACAAAAGTCCCGGCACTGGCTCCTGTGGCACAGACAGGTTTTCAATCTGAGAAATAAAACTCCCCCCACTTCAGTCTGCAGTTTACCACCGAGGCATCCATTAATGCAACCCTCCTCTGCCCTCTGAACCCCACCTAATGTAACCCTCCAGACCAGCCTGCTGTGAGGGACTTTCTAAAAGACCTTGCCCCACTCCAGAGAAACAAACTCCACTCTTGTGTCATAAGACATGCTATAGGAGCAGAATTAGGCCATTCAGCCCACAGATTCTCCCCACTATTCTATCATTGCTGAATTATTATCCCTTCAATTCTATTCTCTTGCCTTCTCCCTGTAACCTTTGATGCCCTTACTAATCAAGAACCTGTCAACTTTCACTTTCAATATGACTACTGATGTGGTCTCCAAAGCCATCTGTGGCAATGAATTCCACAGATTCATCATTCTCTGGTTAAAAAAATCTCCCCATATCTTACCTGGACTATCCCTCTTCACACCCTGTCTCTTGCAAAAAGGCTATCCCCCTTCTCACGATTCCTCCGTCTCCGCCGCATCTGCTCCCAGGATGAGGCTTTTCTTCCCAGGACGAAGGAGATGTCTTCCTTTTTTAAGCAAAGGGGCTTCCCTTCGTCCACCATCAACTCTGCTCTCAAATGCATCTCTCCCATTTCCCGCACATCTGCCCTCACCCCATCCACCCGCCACCCCACTCGGGACAGGGTTCCCCTTGTCCTCATCTACCACCCGACCAGACTCCAGGTCCAACATATAATTCTCTGTAACTTCTGCCACCTCCAACGGGATCCCACCACCAAACACATTTTTCCCTCCCCCTCTCTTTCTGCTTTTCGCAGGGATCGCTCCCTACGCGACTCCCTTGTCCACTCGTCCCCCCCATCCCTTCCCACCGATCTCCCTCCTGGCACTTATCCTAGTAAACGGAACAAGTGCTACACCTGCCCTTACACTTCCTCCCTCACCACCATTCAGGGTCCCAGACAGTCCTTCCGGGTGAGGTGACACTTCACCTGTGAGTCGGCTGGTGTGGTATACTGCGTCCGGTGCTCCAGGTGTGGCCTTTTATATATTAGTGAGACCCGACGCAGACTGGGAGACCGTTCCACTGAACACCTACGCTCGGTCCGCCAGAAAAAGCAGGATCTCCCAGTGGCCACACATTTTAATTCCACATCCCATTCCCATTCTGATATGTCTATCCATGGCCTCCTCTATTGTCAAAATGAATCCAAACTCAGGTTGGAGGAACAACATCTTATATACCGAGTGGGTAGCCTCCAACCTGATGGCATGAACATTGACTTCTCTAACTTCTGTTAATGCCCCTCCTCCCCTTCTTACTCCATCCCTGACATATTTAGTTGTTTGCCTGTTCTCCATCTCCCCCTGGTGCTCCCCACCCACCTCCTTTCTTTCTCCTGAGGTCTCCCATCCCATGATCCTTCCCTTCTCCAGCTCTGTATCACTTTCGCCAATCACCTTTCCAGCTCTTAGCTTCATCCCACCCCCTCCAATCTTCTCCTATCATTTCGCATTTCGCCCTCCCCCCACTACTTTCAAATCTCTTACTATCTTTCTTTTCGATTAGTCCTGACGAAGGGTCTCGGCCCGAAATATCGACAGCGCTTCTCCCTATAGATGTTGCCTGGCCTGCTGTGTTCCACCAGCACTTTGTGTGTGTGGTTTGAATTTCCAGCATCTGCAGATTTACTCGTGTTTGATCCTCATATCTCTTCTGAAGACTCGTCCTTCTACTCTGAGGCTGTGCCCTCTGATCCTGGACACACCCACTATAGGAAACATCCTCTCCACATCCACTCTATCTGTGTCCTCTGGTCCTAGACACCCCCACTATAGGAAACATCCTCTCCACATCCACTCTATCTGTGTCCTCGGGTCTCCGACACCCCCACTATAGGAAACATCCTTTCTCCATCCACCGTGTGTCCTCTGGTCCTAGACTCCCCCACTATAGGAAATATCCTCTCCACATCCACTCTATCTGTGTCCTCGGGTCTCCGACACCCCCACTATAGGAAACATCCTTTCTCCATCCACCGTGTGTCCTCTGGTCCTAGACTCTCCCACTATAGGAAACATCCACTCCACATCCACTCTATCTGTGATCCTAGACACCCCCACTATAGGAAACATCCTTTCTCCATCCACCGTGTGTCCTCAGGTCCTAGACTCCCCCACTATAGGAAACATCCTCTCCACATCCACTCTATCTGTGTCCTCTGGACCTAGACACCCCCAGTATAGGAAACATCCTCTCCATATCCACTCTATCTGTGTCCTCTGGTCCTAGACACCCCCACTATAAGAAACATCCTCCCTACATCTACTCTGTCTGTGTCCTCTGGTCCTAGACACATCCACTATAGGAAATATCCTCTCCACATCCACTCTATCTGTGTCCTCTGGTCCTAGACACCCCCACTAAATGAAACATCCTCTCCACATACACTCTATCTGTGTCCTCTGGTCTCTGACACCCCCAGTATAGGAAACATCCTTTCTCCATCCACTGTGTGTCCACTGATCCTAGACTCCCCCAATATAGGAAACATCCTCTCCACATCCACTCTATCTGTATCCTCTGATCCAAGACACCCCCACTAAAGGAAACATCCTTTCTCCATCCACTGTGTGTCCTCTGGACCTAGACTCCCCCAATATAGGAAACATCCTCCCTACATCCACTCTGTCTGTGTCCTCTGGTCCTAGACACCCCCACTATAGGAAACATCCTTTCTCCATCCACTGTGTGTCCTCTGGACCTAGACACCCCCACTATAGGAAACATCCTATCCACATCCACTCAGGTAGACAGGTCCCCGGGGTTCAGGCAGGCAGACAGGTCCCCGGGGTTCAGGCAGGCAGACAGGTCCCTGGGGTTCAGGCAGACAGACAGGTCCTCGGGGTTCAGGCAGGCAGGTCCCCGGGGTTCAGGCAGACAGACAGGTCCCCGGGGTTCAGGCAGGCAGACAGGTCCCCAGGTTCAGGCAGGCAGACAGGTCCCCGGGGTTCAGGCAGGCAGACAGTCCTCGGGGTTCTGGCAGACAGGTCCCCGGGGTTCAGGCAGACAGGTCCCCGGGGTTCAGGCAGACAGACAGGTCCCCGGGGTTCTGGCAGACAGACAGGTCCCCGGGGTTCTGGCAGACAGGTCCCCGGGGTTCAGGCAGACAGGTCCCCGGGGTTCAGGCAGACAGACAGGTCCCCGGGGTTCAGGCAGACAGGTCCCTGGGGTTCAGGCAGACAGACAGGTCCCCGGGTTCAGGCAGACAGACAGGTCCCCGGGGTTCTGGCAGACAGGTCCCCGGGTTCAGGCAGACAGACAGGTCCCCGGGTTCAGGCAGACAGACAGGTCCCCGGGGTTCAGGCAGACAGGTCCCCGGAGTTCAGGCAGACAGGCAGACAGGTCACCGGGGTTCTGGCAGACAGGTCCCCGGGGTTCAGGCAGACAGACAGGTCCCCGGGTTCAGGCAGACAGACAGGTCCCCGGAGTTCAGGCAGACAGGCAGACAGGTCACCGGGGTTCAGGCAGGCAGGCAGACAGGTCCCCGTGGTTCAGGCTGACAGACAGGTCCTCGGGGTTCAGGCTGACAGACAGGTCCTCGGGGTTCAGGCTGACAGACAGGTCCTCGGGGTTCAAGCAGGCAGACAGGTCAACGGGGTTCAGGCAGACAGACAGGTCCCGGGGGTTCAGGCTGACAGACAGGTCCCCGTGGTTCAGGCTGACAGACAGGTCCTCGGGGTTCAGGCTGACAGACAGGTCCCCGGGGTTCAAGCAGGCAGACAGGTCCCCGGGGTTCAGGCAGGCAGACAGGTCCCCGGGGTTCAGGCAGGCAGACAGGTCCTCGGGGTTCAAGCAGGCAGACAGGTCCCCGGGGTTCAGGTGGACAGGTCCCCGGGGTTCAGGCAGGCAGACAGGTCCCCGGGGTTCAGGCAGACAGGTCCCCGGGGTTCAGGCAGACAGACATGTCCCCGGGGTTCAGACAGACAGACAGGTCCCCGGGGTTCAGACAGACAGACAGGTCCCCGGGGTTCAGACAGACAGGTCCTCGGGGTTCAGGCAGACAGACAGGTCCTCGGGGTTCAGGCAGGCAGACAGCTCCCCGGGGTTCAAGCAGACAGACAGGTCCCAGGGGTTCAGGCAGACAGGTCCTCGGGGTTCAGGCAGGCAGACAGGTCTCCAGGGTTCAGGCATGCAAACAGGTCCTCGGGGTTTAGGCAGACAGACAGGTCCCCGGGGTTCAAGCAGGCAGACAGGTCCCCGGGGTTCAGGCAGACAGACAGGTCCTCTGGGTTCAGGCAGACAGACAGGTCCTCGGGGTTCAGGCAGACAGGTCCTCAGGGTTTAGGCAGGCAGACAGGTCCCCAGGGTTCAAGCAGACAGGAAGACAGGTCCCTGGGGTTCAGGCAAGCAGACAGGAAGACAGGTCCCTGGGGTTCAGGCAAGCAGACAGGAAGACAGGTCCCCGGGTTCAGGCAGGCAGACAGGAAGACAGGCCCCCGGGGTTCAGGCAGACAGGAAGACAGGTCCCTGGGGTTCAGGCAAGCAGACAGGAAGACAGGTCCCCGGGTTCAGGCAGGCAGACAGGAAGACAGGCCCCCGGGGTTCAGGCAGACAGACAGGTCTAGGTGGCTAGATAAGATGGCGGAGAGCCCTGCCTGGGCGGGCCGCATATATCCCGGGTAGGCACGCCCCCCAGGCGGAAACACCGGAGGCCTGGGCACGACGCAGACCCCTGGGCGGGTGCAGGGCACAAACCCGAGGTTCGGGCGGAAGAGAAGGATGGGGCAGAACCACTGCCGGGCAGCAGCATGTTGGCCGGATCAGCCCGACGGAGGCAAGGGATAGGAACGGGCAGAACTACTGCCAGGCAGCGGCAGGTCAGCCGGATCAGCCCAGCAGAGGCAAGGGATAGGAATGGGCATAGGTCCAGGGCGACCAACACAACAGTCATGACAAAGAGAAATTCGGAAATGGCCGGCAGTCAGCACGACCGCGCGATAAAACCAGCAGAGAAGCGGGACCAGCGCATGGGAAGAAAGGTGGGGGAGCAGACCAATCTGGTAGTACTGGCACGGTGCAGAGAAGCATGATGAAGAATAGATCTGAGCCCGGACGGAATCACAGAATTCAAAGCAGAGTTCGGAGCCAGCCAAGAAATGAGAAACAGAACAAAACAAACACCCACCTGGTCCCAGTCCCAAGGCCCCTTATAAACACCTGGAGCTCAATGAGTTACAGGTGTGTCTATTTGAGCCAGGAGGGTCCTAACTAGATCACGGGTGACGGGAGGGACAACTGCAGGACCCAGAGTCCAGAGCCCCCGGACCGGATCAAAACCCGGAACGCTCCTCCGGACCGGACTCTGACACTACATCCACTTTATCTAGGCTTTTCAATATTTGTAAGGTTTTCATGGGATCCCCAGTCATTCTTCAAAATGCCAGTCAGTACAAGCCCAGAGCCAACAAATGCATCTCATAAATTAACCCTTTCATTCCTGGGATCACTCTCGTGAACATCATCTGGGTCATTTCCTATGACAGCACATCTTTTCTTTGATAAAAGGCCCAAAACTGCTCACAATACTTCAAATGTGGTCTGACCAATGCCATATAAAGCTTCAGCATTACTTTCTTGCTTTTATATTCTAGAAATACTACCACTGACTCAACTTCCTTACTACTGACTCAACTGCGTGAGCATTTGGGAATCCTGTACAAGGACTCCCAAGTCCCTTTGCACCTCTAATTTTGGAACTTGCTCCCCATTTAGAAAATAGATTATGCCTTTATCCCTTCTACCAAAGTGCACGACCATACACTTCCCTGCACTGTATTCCATCTGCCACTTCATCACCCACTCTCTTAATCGTCTAGTGCCTTGAATACCCTCTCAGAAAGCTCCAGAAGATTTTTCAGGCATGACCTCCCACACACAAAGCCGTGCTCGGTTGCAAGTCTATAAGGAAGTAAGTCGCAGGGGATGTTCACTGCTGGAACTGATCCATTGGTTGCTGCCATAAACCTACTGGGCCGAATCGTCTTCAGTGTGTATTGTAGTCTGTTCGTACATGCTGTAAACTTGGTTGAGATGAGGGTCAATGCCTTATTGATGAATACAGTCATCAAAAACACTTTTGCAAGTTAATATTGAATCAATTAATATTGATCGAAATTCCAGATCTAATAAAAACAAGTCTATAGGAGAAAAGGTCATGCATTAAGTGGCAATTCACATTGGAATGTATCATCAGCTTACGTAAAACCTTATAGTCAACTGAGACCTTGGCTTTGATGTTACTTTCCATCAGCTCATGAGTGAATATCTTCACTTTTGCCTAAACTTCAGATATTTCCAGGAAGATAATATTAACTCTGGGTGTCTTCACAACCATGTTGCTTACAGCAAAATACCCGGGGAGGTGGAAGAGAAGCTGATGGGATTCTTGTACTAGCTGCCAGCAAAGCTGTGATAGGGTGAATAGGTCCCTTATTTGTACTGTAAAAATTCCATGATCCTCTCACCTCTTCTCACTCTCAACATCTGTAACATTTGCTACTAACAGTAAGCAGCAGATCAAAGATTAACTGCAAAAGATTTCTCTTGGACATGACTATATGAACTGATCCTCCTACACTCCCCCTCTCACCCAGTTTTCTTCCCTCCTCTACCCGCATCATCTGCCCCTCATGCACACACTCCCCCTACTGCTCCCATCTGCCTTCCCCACCTCCTTTACTTGGTTTCATGCTCCACCCTCCTCTCCTATCTGATTCCATCAAGTGCAGCCCTGTGTCCACCTACACATCATCTCTGAGCCTCGGTCACTATCCCCATCTTTCCCCCCTTCATCTGGCCATCAGCCCTTCTCACCTGGATCCACCTATGGCCTGGCAGCTCTTTCTCCCCGCCTACTCCTCACCCCTCTATAGTGGCTACCACCTCACTATCTGTCTGTCCAACCTGTAACATCAACTGAGCACTTCCCTGCACAGATACGACCTGACCCTGGTCTCAGATCCTGGAATGTAAGAGAATGTGGAGTGACCTTATAGAGTGTGTGAACAATGAGAGGTAGAGATAACATGAATGCTGCCGGTCCTTTCCCCAGGCTAGCAGGGGAGGGACCATCACTCTGGGGCATAAATTCACAGTGGATCATGATTTCATAGGGCCCAAGGGGCAATTTTTCCGACGCAGAGGATGATGAGCGTACTTACTTTTTTACTTACATCCTTCACATACATGAGGAGTAAAATTCTTTGTTGTGTCTCCATCTAAATCTGCGATATGCAATCACAGTAATTCGTAATAAATGGTTTGTACAACAGGACTGTCAATATAGCACAGAAATACAATTATATCAGCATGAATTAATCAGTCTGATGGCCTGGTGAAAGAAGCTGTCCCGGAGCCTGTTGTCCTGGGGTTTATGCTGCGGTACCATTTCCTGGATGGTAGCAGGCGGAACAGTTTGTGTTTGGGGTGACTCGGGTTCCCAGTGATCATTCGGGCCCAAGGAAAGTGATTGGGGTAGGTGCAATGCTGTCATTTCAGAAGCACTTGGACAGGTACAGAGAGAGTTTGGGATTAAAGGAATATGAGCTGAATGTAGGAAGTTGGAACCATCATGGTCAGCACAGAGTGGTTGGGCTGAAGGGCCCGGATTCATGCTGCAAGGCTCGATGCCTCATTGTGTCTCTCCAGCTGTCTATTGATTGCTCCACCCTGAATTTGTTACCTTCCACTACAGTAAGCGAAATGAAGACGTTGATTAATGCCCTCACACTGCAAACTATTAGCTGTTTCCATAGCCGTCTGCAACGCTTCATCATTCAGATCCCTGTTGTTGAGGTGCCAGACGGCGTGAGTGACCCTGAACTGAAAAACGAAAGCCTCTTCAGCAAAGAAACGTCAAAAGATTTGCCTCTGTACTCTGGTGCAGCCAGTCTCCAAAATTCATAGAATCACAGAAACAACAGAGAAACAGGCCATTCAGCCCACCTATGCCAACAACCAATCATCCATCAGCACCAATACTACATTCATCCTCACTTCTCCTCACATTCTTATTAACTTTCTTCCACTGCCATCAGGTCTATGAACCGATGAACACTACCTCACTATTTTCTCTCTTTTTACACTAAGATATAGCAATTTTTATGTATTTCATGTACTGTTGTCACATAACAAATACCAGTGATAATAAACCTGATTCTGATTCTGTTTTTTGAATTCTCTTTAGTTTCTGCCACTCACTGACAGATTAGGGACCACCTATCTCACTATTGTAACTACCCTCAAGTCTTTAGGATGGTGGGGGGGTGTAGTTGAAACATGGCCACATGATCACAGGGATACTGTGCAAAACTCCACACAGACAGGATCCAAGTTCGGGATCGATCGTGGATCACTGAGGCTGTGAGACAGCACATCTTCCCACTATGCAACTATCCTGGCCTTGTGCTTGAGAAACTGGATGTCCGTTTAATGAGGAGACAGTGTCTGGTTTGGCTTCACTCCAAGAAAAAAGAAAAAAGAGCCACCTCCTGCCCCATCTACACAAGAGACTGTGGATTGGAATTGGTTTATACTGTGCAAGACACAGTGAAAGGCTTGTCTTGCAAGCTGTTTCTCCAGATCAAATCATGACGCTGAGGTAGAACAGGGTAAGCCAATAAAAATGCAGAATGGCATAACAGCTACTGGGAAAGTGCAGTGCAGGTAAACTATCAAGTGTAAGATCGTAACGAGGTAGATTGTGAGGTCAGGAGGTCTGTTCGAGGGTTTTATTACAGCAAGGAGAAGCTGTCCTTGAGCCTGGTGGCATGTGCTTTTGTATCTTCTGCGCGATGGGAAGGGAGAAGAGAGAACGTACGAGGTGAGTGGGGGCATGATTATGCTGGCTGCTTTACTGGTGCAGTGAGAGGCTGATGGAGGGGACGTTGGGTTCTGTGATGTGCAGAGATGAGTCCACAATTTGTAACATTCTTACAAATGAAAATGGATCCAGCACTTTCCTGATGTATGTGATGGATAAACTCTTCTCCAACTTCCAGCCGGGTGCAGGCATCGATTATAACCAATGTTTCGATGACAAACTCCACCATCTTCATCAGGGATGATTCCTGTGCATGTCTAGTCCGGTGGTATTTATACCCACATCGCCCATCCCTCCTGATTGGTTGGTCCTCATCCAGTCAGGCTTCCGCTCTCAACCTTATTAATAATCAAATTCCAGTTCTTACTTAGAGTGAGACCTTCATCTTTGTTAAAATTCTTTTCCTCTAATTTTATTTCAATGGCTTCTTTTACCAGGTTGTCCCAAAAGCCATTAGAATGCCATCGAAGTCAATCCTATAGCTATTGTGAATGCAATGTTCCACTGCCACCAATTTCTCCAGGTAACTCAAATGGATACATCTCCTGTGCTCCCTGAGTCCCAGGTCATCTTTGACCCACATAAGCTATAACTTGAGCTTCCTTATGGGTTTGTAGATGGTATTAATCTGGTATTTCTTCAGGATCCTGAGGGATACAGGCAGTAGTGACGGGTTCTTGCTCGTTGTTAGGTCTCCTAGTTTTTCCACCAGGCCTTTTAAGTTTTGTTGTGGTGGTGTCCCTCTTCATGCAGCTTCCCATTAAGGAGAGCTTGGTCTTCCTGTGGTCAAGGTTTAATAAGGGTACCAGTGATCTTTTTGAACACACCCTTACGTCAACATACTTCCTTTCTAAGGGGAACTACTATGGACAAATGAATGGAGTGGCCATGGAATCACCCTTGTCACTGGCTATTGCTAATTTCTACATGGAGGACTTTGAAGAGAGGGCTCTGAGCTCATTGTACTTACACCCTAAATATTTCTTCAGATACCTTTGAGAATACCTTTGTAGTGTGGCCTCATGGACTTCAGGCACTCCAACAGTTCCATGAGCATCTGAACAGAATACATTCAATTTGAATGGTGGCCTTCCATTCCGGACACTCTAATACAATGTAAACCGGGGGGGGGGGGGGTAACCCTGGGACATGGCATCTATCAGAAACCCACTCACACAATAATACTTCAACAATATCAGCCACAATCATGCCTCCTAACATAGAACTGTTCTTACTACTTTGATTTTCCGACCTGGAGAATCTCCCTGAGGAAGTAAGACATGATGTTCTACAGACTGGCTACAAGGTAAAGGAAATCATCTGGGCCCTTAAAAATGTCAACGGAAGAAACAGGAACCCTATCAACAAGGGGGAACCCACCACTACTGCCTGTCTACCCTACATTTCCACAGCTTCTGGAAGATCATCAGGATCCTGACAAAATACCAGATTAATACCATCTACGAACCCATAAGGAAACTCAAATCACAGCTTATGCAGGTCAAAGATGACCTGAGACTCAGTTCAGCTGGCACTTACAGGATTCCCTGTGAACGTGGAGCAGACAGGTGGGATGAATGCTGGAAACCCACATCAAGGAGCACGGGAGGTGTATCTGTTTGGGTTACCCGGAGAAATCGGCGGTAGCAGAACACTGCATAGGATTGACTTTGATGGGGCAAAACTACGTGCCAGTGGCTTTCGGGACCACCTGGTAAAGGAAGCCACTGAAATAAAACTAGAAGAGGAAGGGCTGGCTCTCAGTAAGAACTGAAATTCCATTGTAAACAAAGTGGGAGAGCGGAAACCTGATTGGATGAGGACTAACCAATCAGGAGGGACGGACTAGCAGGGTTTCAATACCACCGGACTAGACGTGCCCAGACATCATCCCTGATGAAGATGGCAGAACTTGTCATCGAAACATTGGATACAATCGATACCTGTAAACTCTGCCCGAGAAGAATTTATTTGTCCCTTAATTTATAATTTATTTAACGTGTGTGCTCGGGCCTTCTCTCACCTTAGCACCCTCCCACTGTTCCCGCGGCAGAGGTCACGACCTGGTCCAGCACTGTAACATCAGCAGCGGGGCCAAGTGGCAGCCAGCGGAAGGGCTTTCACGCTCCTTGAACGGGCCAGTGCCAAGAGAGCACAGGGGAGCAGCTTTCAATGGTCTACCCAGATAAATATCCCACCGGTCGGGAGATGCGACACAGTGACAGCCAGTCCGCAGGCTAGTCTAATTCCTGTGACCGCCCCACTATTCTACATACAAACATAACACTATGATACCCCGAATTATCAGCCCACTCGTTGCTATTTTTTTTGTAGTTTTGTGGGAATAATGTTTTATTTCGCCCAACCACCGTGCGCTTGTTTGAAAAGAAATATTTTATATTCGGAAGGCTTGTCAATATTGATTCGACAATCTCAGCGCGCAATCATTTTTTGAGATTGAGGTGGTTCACTTTTAACAGGTGCAGGATCCTTTGGGAATTCAAACCCGGGCGGGCTCCCCCTGCCATCTGAAAGCCAGTTTTGTCGTCGCGGAGGGAAGCCATTCGGCTCGTCTGATTCTTCTAACGAGCGGCTGAAGAATTCCGGCCACCCGCACCCCTGTTTATTCACCCTTACTCTGTAGTGAGGTGAAAAATCCTTACACCACTTACTGTGTGCGCTCGAAATGATTTTATCCCACCAGCCATCGGATTTCGGAACAGTCCATAAACTATGAACACTCCCTCACTATTTCGCTCTCTTTTTGCACCACTTCTTTACTTTTTACGGGACTGTGCAGAAGTCTCAGGTACAGATACCAGTCTCAGGTACCAGGGTACCTACTGCAGTGATTTCATGTGTTGCACCGTACCGCTGCCGCAGACAAAACAACACAAATTTCATGACCAATGTGAATGATGAACCTGTCTCTGCTGTGGACTGACAGACCGTGTACCACATGTACATGGAGTGTGTGAGGCTGCAGCCTCTTTTTGCATATTTGCGTGGGCTGCTTCTCGCCTTTTGGCTGCATTTTAGTCCCACCCTGTTTATATATGGTCATCCAGTAAGGAAGGGGGCATGGAGGGATGAGGATGTCCTAGTCAACTTGCTCCTGGGGCTGGCGAAATCCGCCATCCGTGGGTCTTGGAAACGAGTGGCGGGAGGATCTCCCCGGGCAGACTGCCTGGCAATGTTTAGGGGGTATGTTCGTGCCCGGGTAACTATTGAAAAAGAACACGCGCAGTCCACAGCGGCCTTGGAGGAGTTTCGAGACCGTTGGGCTCCGCGGGGTGTAAATGCCATCGTGGATAGGTATGGCAACATTCTGGTGTAATGTCTATTGTCTATTTGTAGTGCAGTAATTGTGTTTGCCACTGTTTTGTATATATTGTATAGCACCGAAATTTGTAATAAAGGATTTTGTAATAAAAAAAAAAGTGGGAATGGGGCAGGAAGAGAGGAATCGTGGTCGGGAAAAGGGGTAGGAGAAGGAAGCACCAGAAAGACATTCTGTAATAATCAATAAACCGATTGTTTGCAATCAAATGACCTTGCGTGGTGTCTGTCTCAGGGCTGGATATGCCTGTACCCACGGCAATCCTCAATCCAACACTCCTTCTCTGCCACCTGCCCCACACCCCTCCCACGGCGCTCCCCCCTCGCCACTCCCAACACCCTTTTGTCCCGCCCGATTTACAACCTCGCTCTCCGCTCCTCGCTGACAAGTACGGTACTGTGGAAATAGCTTTTTATATGTGCCTAAGAATTTTGCACGGAACTGTCTTATGCATGAGAGTTGTTATTGCAAATGATAGTTTTTTTGTCTTGCTCTGTGCTGCTGCTTTAAGACAACAAATCTGACGACACGTCAGTGACAATAAACCCAAAAGTCATCGAGACACTGTTACTCCGAGGCTGGCCAACAACGGGAGGAACGGTGTTGCTCCTCGCCAGGCCGGCCAGGGCTCACGATGAGAGCAGGTCAATCAACAGGCAACGCTCCTGCTCCTGAACCTACATGCCAATCAGGAGAGATGGAGAACTAGGAAAACAAACGGGGATGTGAGCCCGAGGGACCGATAAAGAAAATCATTCATAAACACAAGAAGCTAAAATTTAAGAGCGACACACACACAAAACGCTAAAAGGACTCAGAAGGTCAGGTAGTATCCATGGAGGACAATAAACAATCGACCTTTCCGGCCAAGACCCGTCCTGATGAAGGGTCACGACCCCTGCATAGATGCTGCCTAACCTGCCGAGTTTCTCCAGCATTTTGTGTGTGTGTTTCTCAAGAAAACAGTTCTGATATCAGAACACCATTTTAATCTGATATGTTGAACTCAAAGTGCAAAGTAAACTTATTATCAAAGTTAAAAATTCAAAATAAATTGTATTATCAAAGTACATATAGTCACCACATACACCCCCGAGATTAATTTTCTTGTGGGCATACTCAGCTAATCAATGGAATAGTAACTATAACAGAGTCAATGAAAGATCAGCCAGAGTGCAGAAAACAACAAACTGTGTAAGTGCAAAATAAATAAATAGCAATAAATAATGACAGCATAAGATAACAAAATCAAAAGTCCTTAAAGATCATTGGTTGTGGGAACATCTCAGTGGATGGGCAAGTGAATAAGTTATCCCCTTTTATTCAAGAGCCTGATGGTTGAGGGGTAGTAACTGTTCTTGAACCTGGTGGTGTGAGTCCTGAGGCACCTGTACCTTCTACTTGATGGCAGCAGTGAGAAACAAACATGGTGAGGACCTCTGAAGATGGATGCTGCTTTTCTACGGCTACATTTCATGTAGATGTGCTCGGTGTTGGGGAGTATTTCACCTGTGAGGTACTGGGCCAAATTCTATACCTTCTGTAGGATTTTTCACTCAAATACATTGGTGTTCCCATTCCAGGCTGTAATTCAGCCTGTCAGCACACTCTCCACTACACATCAAAAGAAGTTTGCCAAGGTTTTTAATGACATGTCAAAACAATGGGCAGAATGCTGGAAGCAATTTGGAAGGCACAGGATATATACATCCCAAAGAGTAAAAAGTATTCTCAATAAAAGATGACACAACCGTGGCTGACAAGAGATGTCAAAGCCAACATAAGAGCCAAAGAGCAACATATAGTGGGAAGTTAGAGGATTCGGAAGCTTTTAAAAGTTCAGAGAAGGCAATGAAAATAGTCATTAAGAAGGTAAAGATGGAAAACAAAAGTAAGCTAGCCAATAATATTAAAGAGGATACCAAAAGTCTTTTCAGATACATAAAGTGTAAAAGAGAGGCGAGAGTGGATATTGAACCATTGGATAACAAAACTGGAGAGGTAGTAATGAGGGACAATGAAATGACAGACAAGCTGAATAAGTATTTGGCTTCAGTCTTCACTGTGGATGACACCAGCGGTATGGTGGAAGTTCCCAGTGTGAGGGGGCATGAGGTGTGTGAAGTTACCATTACTAGAGGGAAGGTTCTTGGAAAACTGTAAGGACTGAAGTTAGATAAGTCATTTGGAGCAGATGGTGTTCACCCCAGAGTTCTGAAGGTGGTGGCTGAACTAGATCGGGGAGACATTAGTAATAATCTTTCAAGAATCACTAGGTTCTAGAATAGTTCCGGAAGGATGGAAAATTGCAAATGTCACTCAACTTCAAGAAGGGAGAGAGAAAGAAGAAAGGAAACTATAGGCCACTTAGTTTGACATCACTGGTTGGGAAAATGTTGGAGTCGATTACTAACGATTAGGTCTCAGGGTACTTGGAGGCACGTGATAAAATTGGCCATAGTCAGCATGGTTTCCTTAAGGGAAAACCGTGCCTGACAAATCTGTGGAATTTTTTGCCACCAGCAGCCATGGAAGCCAAGTCTTTATGTACATTTAAGGCACAGGATGATAGGTTCTTGATTGGTCAGGGCTGAAGAGATATGATGAGAAGGCAAGATACTGGGGCTGAGAGGAAAGTTGGATCAGCCATGATGGGCTAAAAGGCCTAATTCTGCTCCTATATCTTATGGCCTTATGGTCTAAATGCTGAACTGTAGTCGATAAAGAACATCCTGGTGTTTGCATCTTTGCTGTCCAGATGGTCAGGTGTTGAGTGAGGAACCATTGAGATAGTATCTGCTTATGAACCTGTTGCTCCGGTAGGCAAATTGAATGTGTTTCATCACCAGCCTCTCAAAACACTTCATCACTGTCGACGTAAGTACAACTGGGCATTAGTCCCTGAGGCAGGTCACGATGCCCCTCTTGACCCTCAGCACAGGTCTTTAGTACTCGGCCAGGTACCCCATCCAGATGTTGTCTTTGATTTACCCTCCTGCACATCAGCTTCAGATACTGAGGTTAAAGGATAATCAGGAGAAGTGGGGGCTTTACATAGATTTCTCCATGTTCTGATGAAGGCATTTAGTGGGGATACATTCATCTACAGCTGTTTTAATAAAGTCTGTTACAATCCTGGTGTATTCATTCAGATTACAGCTGAGTGTTTGAACAAGGCCCAGTCCACTGACTTAAACCAATCCATTGCCATCCCTCTGCCTCCCACGACCACCTCTTAGTTGTCCAACCCTCTGGAGGCTTGCTTTTTGGGCTCTTCCTGTATGCAGGTGAGAGGTCAGCCAAATGATCTGATTTACCAAAATACGGTATGGGCAAGGAATGGTAGGTATTCACTATCTCAGTGTAGCAGTGGTCTAGTGTACTGACTAGAGCACTACAGGTTATACGCCAGTGATAACTGGGCAAAGTTTTCATCAAGCTCTGGGCCTGGTTGAAGTTTCCGACTATAATTTGAGATGCGTCGGGGCAGGCTGTTTCTTGTTGTAGACGACATCACGTGGTGTTGTAAGTGCTTGCTTATAGTCAGCTGCTGGTTGCCTTCAGGATCACGGATAAGAACTCCCCCCCCCCCCCCCCCCCCGAGGCAATAGAATGCTCTACATTTGGTTGATAGGTGTTCCCAGTCAGGAGAAACTTATCAAAGTAGGTTTATGATGCATAGACACTCTGTGCTCACTTTATTAGATACCTCCTCTACCTCGTAGAATGGCCATTGAGTCTGTGATACCTTGTAAAATGGCCACTGAGTGTATGTCCGTGGTCTTCTGTGGCTGCAGCCCATCCACTTCAAAGTTTGACATGTTGTACATTCAGAGATGCTCTTCTGCACACCACTGTTGTAATGTGTAGTTACTTGAGTTACTGTCACCTTCCTGACAGCTTGAACCAGTCTGGCCATTCTCCTCTTATTAACAAGACTTTTTCACCCACAGAACTGCCACTCTCTGGACTTTTTTCTTGTTTTCCACACCTTTCTCTGTAAACACTAGAGACTGTTGTGCATGAAAATCCTAGGAGATCAGCAGTTTCTGAGATACTCAAACCACCCCATCTGACATCAACAACCATTCAATGGTCAAGGACACTTAGATCGCATTTCTTCCCCATTCTGATATTTGGTCTGAACAACAACTCTTCACCATGTCAGCATGCTTCTATGCATTGAGTTACTGCCACATCATTGGCTGAGTAGATATTTGCATCAATGAGCAGGTGTACCTAATAAAATGACCACAGAGTGTATTTTGCCTCACTAATCATTTCTTTCTTCCATAGTTGTAGAAGCTGTTACAGTACTTGCCTCTTTTTAATGTTCCTTGCTATTTTATATTCCATTTCCCCTTCCTTTATCATTTTCTTTATCATCCTTTCTCCCTCTGCTTTGTGATTGAAATGGAGGATTTTATTTCAATTTTAAGTCCAAATCTTTAGTGTTAGATAGCCAACAAGCAAAGCCTTCCAGGCAAAACATTATACTTCAGTCTTAACATCCTGCTAACCTTAAGCCAGACTAATTTGTTTTCCATAAAGCACACTGCCACACTCTCAATAAGTAGTGCCAAGCTCAGTGAAAAGGACAAATAATTTTCCCCAACACAAGGCACATAAATCAATTGAAGCCGGCAAGAGCTGAATCTTAAATACACGGCATTAAGCACTAAGTATGGTGAATACAACTCTTTGGTACTTAAACATGGTTAAGGCAATTGAATACTTGTGTGCAACTCAGGCAATCTGTTTGTGTTATTTGTTGCTAATGTGACAACAATTTGTCTTCCTTTGTCCCATATAATTGTGTTGGTGTTATCTGTAAGTATTATAAATGTACGCTATCGTGAGTGGTGAATTTGTGCAGAGAACATAGCTAACACAGCCACTTACACGTGTAATTTGAATCTCTAATCGACTACCCTGAGTTCTGAGATGGAAACCAGGCCCAAGGGTCTGAGTTTGTTCTCTTTGAAACAAATATGGCTGAGGGGAGATCTAACACACAGCTACAGAACTGTGAGCACAAGAAATTCTGCCGATGCTGGAAATCCAGAGCAACGCACAGCAGAGTTCCTCCAGCATTTTATGTGTATAGCTCTAGAACTATGACAGGCTTAATGAAGAAAAACATAGAACATACACTCAGAGGCCTTTATATTGGATACCTCCTGTACTTAATAAAGTTGTCACTGAGTGTATGTTCATGGTCTTCTGCTGCTGTGTAGCCCATCCGCTTCACGACTGATTGTGCTGTGTGTTCAAGGATGCTGTTCTGCACATCACTGTGGTCATTTAAGTTACTATCTCCTTCCTGTCAGCTTGAATCAGTATGGCCATTCCCCTCTGAGCTCTCTCATTAACAAGGATCTTTTCACCCACAGAACTGATGCTCACTGCATTTTTTTTTTGTTTTATGCACCATTGTCTCTAAACTCTAAGACTGTTGTGCATGAAAATGCCAGGCAATCAGCAGTTTCTGAGATACTCAAACCATCCCATCCGGCACCAATGACCATTCCATAGTCAAAGTCACTGAGATCACATTTCTTCCCCATTCTGATGTTTGGGCCTCACAACAGCTGAACCTCTTGACCATGTCTGCATGCTTTTATGCATTGAGTTGCTGCCACATGATTGGCTGATCAGATAACGGCATTAACGAGCAGGTGCCAAACTAAGTAAGCGAATCATAGGCTCAAGAAACTGCAGGTAGCAGAAGGGTCTCAGCACAAAGTATGACTAAATAATTAATGAGGAAAACTACACTCAGTGTGCCACCTCATTAGGTAAACCTAACAAATTCTTTGTTCCCATAAATGCCTGTAAGAAAATGTAGGGTGTGGGAGAAAATGTTGTGTAAGGTGAGAATGCTTTGATAATAAATTTGCTTTGGACTTTGACTACCCTATTATTTGTCTACATGCATTGCATTCTACACCGGAGAACCAAGAAAGGAGATTTCAAAGAGAGAGTAAATGTAATACTCACGATTGAACAGAGAGGGAAGTACTCCAAGATAAAAAATAAGCAAAGATGGTTGAACTCTGAAATGGGTGAGGTCATTATTTTATCAGAGGATGATTTTTTCAGCTGTAGGAGTTCACTTCATAGCCACTTTTTAATATTGTAATAGGTGAATAAATAACTCCTTCCAATCTTCTCAATGACCTCAGTCTCATACACTACTATCTTCCTAAATCAGTGGCCAAATTGATTATAAAATCAATAAAATCTCTCCGAGGTGATCAGAGAAAGTTCTATTAAATTGATCTTTCTCTATGAAGAAATACTATACAGAGCACCCCACCCCCCTGAGCCTTGCTTCACAGTCCCCAGGGTCTCAAACAACCTCTCTGGCATGAAACTCAGTTCCAATCTAACCCTGCAGTCAATTCCAAAGAAGTGACTGCTGCCTATATTGATGGAATAAATAACTAGTTTCACTCCATGGCATAAAATCAATAAATACTTAAACTTCAATTGTTCCTTTTAACTCTTGTTAAAACAAAATAAATACTTAAATATTAATATGCTCAGCTTAACTAATCTATAACCACTGTTAGTAAGTTAATTTCACCGAGTAACTTATCAACTAATCCATTCAGATCCCAGATTCTGGACTGTATTTCTTTCCTCTATAACTACCGGACTCAGCAAAAGCACAAGGTGGAGTGCTGGAGGGACACAGCAGGTCGGGCAGCATCATATCAGTTAGTGATAATAAGTGTGATTCTGACTCCCATTGGTGCCAAATGCACTGGGGTACAGAGAAAAACTTTGTTTCACCTGCCAGCCATGTGGACCATTGCATCATATCGGTACCTAGAGGGAAAAGCATTAGCACAATGCAAAATGAAGACGCAAGAGGTTCTGCAGCTGCTGGAAATCTGGAGCAATGCACGAAACAATGGAGGAACTCAGCAGATCAGGCAGCTCCTGTGAATTTAGAATTTATTTAAATCTTACATCCATCCCACAACGTGACGGTGTCAAAATCTTTCTGTTGTGATTCTGTCACAATATACAGACATGTGAAGTTATAAGTCTAATGGCTTTTAGAAAGAAGCTGTCCTGTAGCCTGTTGGTCCTGGCTTTAATTCTGCGGTGCCATTTGCCATTCGGAAGCAGCTGAAACAGTTTATGGTCAGGGTGACTGGTGTCCCCGATGATCTTCCAGGCCTTCCTTCTGCAGCTGCTGCTGTAAATGTCCTCAGTGTGGGGAAGTTCACATCGCTGGGCTGTCCGTACCACTCTCTGCAGTGCCCAGTGATCAGGTCGGTGGCGTTCCCATACCGGGCAGTGTTGTAGCCAGTCAGGATGTTCTCAATGGAGCAAAATGACGAGTCAAAATTTTGGGGTCGTGTTCCTTCATCAAAAACGGAATGCAAGATAATTGTTACAATTACAAATAAAGAACAGTTCAGGTAAACAATAAAGTTGAAGGTCGATTGTAAGGTCAAGAGCATATTTTAGTTTATCTTGTAAAGTCTAGTGTATGATTTATGTCCAGTGGCTGTTGGCGAGGGGCTAACGAGCTGCATCTCTTGAGACGCCCAGTAAAAAGGGATTTCAGTTGTGATACTGATCTCCTAGCATCTTCATTCCAAAGTTCAAAGTAAATCTTTATCTAAGCACATATATAGACCATAGACCATCAGCCATTAGAGCAGGATTAGGCCATTCAGTCATTCACATCTATTCTGCCATTTGGTCATGGATCACCCAATTCCCTCAACCCCATTCTCCTGCCATCTCCTTGTAACCTGTCACTCCCTGTCTTATCAAGAATATCAAGAATCTATCAGACTCCACTCTAAATGCAGTTAATGACTTGGCCTCCATAGCCGTCCGTGGCAATGAATTCCACAGATTCACCACCCTCTGGTTAAAGAAATTCCCCCTCATCCCCTTTCGAAATGGATGTCCATCTATTCTGAGGTTGTGCCCTCTGGTCCGAGACTCCCCCATCATAGGAAACATTCTCTTCATATCCATTGTATCTGGGCCTTTCACCACTCAATAGATTTCAATGAAATTTCCCCCCCCCCCCAACTCTTCTAAGTTCCAGTGAGTACTGGCCCAGAGCCATCTAACACTCCTCATACGATAAGCCTTTCAATCTTGGGATCATTTTCATGAACATCATTTGAGCTCTCTACAATGACAGCACATGTTTTCTTAAATAAGGAGCCCAAAACTGCTCGTAAGGTCAAGGTCAAATCACTTTTATTGTCATTTTGACCATAACTGCTGGTACAGTACATAGTAAAAATGAGACAACGTTTTTTCAGGACCATGGTATTACATGACGCAGTACAAAAACTAGACTGAACTACATAAAAAAACAACACAGGAAAAAAACTACACTAGACTACAGACACAGGACCGCATAAAGTGCACAAAACAGTGCAGGCCGTACAAGAAATAATAAACAAGGCAATAGGGCAGTAAGGTATCAGTCCAGGCTCTGGGTATTGAGGAGTCTGATAGCTTGGGGGAAGAAACTGTTACATAGTCTGGTTGTGAGAGCCCGAATGCTTTGGTGCCTTTTCCCAGACGGCAGGAGAGAGAAGAGTTTATACGAGGGGTGCATGGGGTCCTTCATAATGCTGTTTGCTTTGCGGATGCAGCGTGTAGTGTAAATATCCATAATGGTGGGAAGAGAGACCCCGATGATCTTCTCAACTGACCTCACTATCCACTGCAGGGTCTTGCGATCTGAGATGGTGCAATTTCCGAACCAGGCAGTGACGCAGCTGCTCAGGATACTCTCAATACAACCCCTGTAGAATGTGATGAGGATGGTGGGTGGGGATGGACTTTCCTCAGCCTTCGCAAAAAGTAGAGATGTTGCTGGGCTTTCTTTGCTATGGAGCTGGTGTTGAGGGACCAGGTGAGACTCTCCACCAGGTGAACACTAAAAAATTTGGTGCTCTTAACCAAGGAGCCGTCGATGTTCAGCGGGGAGTGGTCGCTCCGTGCCCTCCTGAAGTCAACAAACATCTCTCTTGTTTTGTTCACATTCAGAGACAGGTTGTTGGCTCTGCACCAGTCCATTAGCTGTTGCACCTCCTCTCTGTAAGCTGACTCGTTGCTCTTGCAGTTGAGACCTACCACGGTCGTGTCATCGGCGAACTTGATGATGTGGTTCGAGCTGTGTGTTGCAGCACAGTCATGGGTCAGCAGAGTGAACAGCAGTGGACTGAGCACACAGCCCTGGGGAGCCCCCGTGCTCAGTGTGATGGTTTTGGAGATGCTGCTCCTGAACCGGACTGACTGAGGTCTCCCAGTCAGGAAGTCTAGGATCCAGTTGCAGTGGGAGGTGTACAGCCCCAGTAGGCTCAGCTTTCCAATCAGTTTCTGAGGGATGATTGTGTTGAATGCTGAACTGAAGTCTATGAACAGCATTTGAACATACGTGTCTTTTTTGTCCAGGTGGGTTAGGGCCAGGTGGAGGGTGGTGGCAATGGTGTCATCTGTTGAGCGGTTGGGACAGTATGCAAACTGCAGGGGGTCCAGTGAGGGGGGCAACAGGGTCTTGATATGCCTCATAATAGCCTCTCGAAACAGGTCATGATGATGGATGTGAGTGCAATGAGACTGTAGTCATTTAGGCAGGACACTGAAGACTTAGTCAGCACGGGGACGATGGTGGCGGCCTTGAAGCACGTTGGAATGGTGGCGCTGCTCAGGGAGATGTTGAAGATGTCAGTGAGAACATCTGCTAGCTGGTCTGCACATCCTCTGAGCACTCTACCAGGAAAGTTGTCTGGTCCAGCAGCTTTCCATGGGTTGACCCTGCACAGGGTTCTTCTCACATCAGCCACGGTAATATTCCAATTGAGGTCTCGCCAATACCTTATACAGCCTCAGCATGACATCCTTGCTGTCATATTCTAGTCCTCTTGAAATGAATACTAACATTGCATTTACCTTCCTCATTACTGATTCAACCTTTAGGGAATCCTGCACGCAGACCGTCTCGATATTGAACACTACCCTGAGCTATACTTTCTTGCAGTAAATCAAAGAAATACAACAGAATCAACGAAAAACTACCCAAACACAAAGGCAGTCAAACAACAAATCTGTAAATACAGGGGGGCAGGGAGGGGGGGGGGGGGGGGGAATTAATTAATTAAATAAATAATGCTGGAAACAAGGGTTCAAGAATCTTTGATGGTAAGGTTGTGGAATCAGTTAGATGTTGAGATTAGTGAAGTTAACCCCACTGGTTCAGGGGCCCGATGGCTGAGGGGTAATAACTGTTCCTGAGCCTGGTGATCTGGGTCCTGAGACTCCTGTACCTTCTTCCTGATGGCAGCAGCATGAAGAGAGCATGTCCTGGGTGGTGGGGGTCCCTGATGATGGATGCTGCTTTCCTGCGACAGCATTGTGCTCAGTGATGGGATGGGTTTTCATGTGATGGACTGGGCTGTTTCTGGCACTTTCTGTAGGCTTCAATCACAAACAACAGAAAACCTGCAGATGCTGGAAATCCAAGCAGCACACACAAAATGCTGGAGGAACTCAACAGGCCAGGCAGCATCTATGGAAAAAAAAAACGCTGACGTTTTGGGCCGAGACCCTTCATCAGGACTGGAGAGAAAAGATGAGGAGTAGAGTTAGATGGTGGGAGGAGGGCAGCGAGAAACACAAGGTGATAGCTGAAACCGGGAGGGGCAGGGGTGAAGTAAAGAGATGGCAAGCTGATTGGTGAATGAGATACAGGGCTGGAGAAGGGGGAATCTAATAGGAGAAGACAGAAGGCCATGGAAGAAAGATAAGGGGGAGGAGCACCAGAAGGAGGCAATGGGCAGGTAAGGAGAAAAGGTGAGAGAGGGAAAAGGAAATGGGAAATGGTGAAGGGGGAGTTACTGGAAGTTCAAGAAATTGATGTTCATGCCATCAGTTTGGAAGCTAAGGTGTTGCTCCCCAACCTGAGTGGGGCCACATCACAACAGTAGAGGAGGCCATGAATGGACATATCGGAATGGGAAGGAAAGTGGAATTAAAATGGGTGACCACTGGGAAATCCCTCTTTTTCTGGCAGATGGGGTGTAGGTGCTTAACGAAGTGGTCACCCAATCTACCTCAGGTCCCTTTGCTATACAGTGCTTATAAAAGTATTCACCATCCACCCCACCCCCCCACCAGAACGTTTCATGTTTTATTGTTTTACAACATTGAATCATAGGGGATTTAATTTTCCTTTTTTGACACTAATCAACAGAAAAAGATTCTTTTGTGTTGAAGTGAAATAGATCTCTACAAAGTGATCTAAATTAATTACAAATATAAAACACAAAATAATTGATTGCTTATGTATTCACCCCCCCCCCTTTAATATGACACACCAAATCATCACTGGTGAAGCCAATTGGTTTTAGAAGTCACATAATTAGTTAAATAGAGATCACTGTGTGCAGTCAAGGTGTTTCAATTGATTGTAGTAAATTACACCTGTATCTGGAAGGACCAACTGCTGGTGAGTCAGTATCCTGATAAAACTACACCATGAAGACAGAAGAACACTTCAAATAACTCTGCAAAAGGTTGTTGAAAAGCACAAGTCAGGAGATGGATACAAGAACATTTCCAAGTCACTGAATATCCCTTGGAGTACAGTTAAGTCAATCAACAAGAAATGGAAGGAAGATGGCACAGCAGTAAATCTGCCTAGAGCAGGCTGTCCTCAAAAACTGAGTGGCTGTGCAAAAGGAGACTAGTGAGGGACCAATTACAACTCTGGAGGAGTTACAAGCTTCAGTGGCTGAGATGGGAGAGACTGCACATGCAACAACTGTTGCCCAGGTGCTTCAGCAGCTTTATGGGAGGGTGGCAAAGAGAAAAAAAATCACATGAAATTTTGGGTAGAGTTTGCCAAAAGGCATGTGGGAGACTCTGAAGTCAGTCTATGGTCTGATGAAACCAAAATTAAGCTTTTCGGCCATCAGACTGAACATTATGTTCAGTGTAAGCCAAGCACTACACATCATCAAAAACACTTCTCTCAATTCCTCCACCTCTGCTGCATCTGCTTTCAGGATGAGGCTTTTCATTCCAGAGTGAAGGAGATGTTTTCCTTCTTCAAAGAAAGGGCCTTCCCTCCCACCATCATCAAATCTGCCCTCAACCACATCTCTTCCATTTCATGCACGTCTGCTCTCACCTTATTCTCTCACCACCCTACCAGGGATAGGGTTCCTCTTGTCTTCACCTACCACCCCACCAGCCTCCATGTCCAGTACATCTCCAAAACTTCCACCATCTCCAACAGGATCCCACCACCAAGCACATCTTTCCCTCCCCCCCCCACTCTGTTTTCCGCAGGGATCGCTCCCTATGCAGCTCCCTTGTCCGCTTATTCCCTCCCCACTGATCTCCCTCCTGGTCCTTATCCTTGTAAGTGGAACAAGTTCTACACCTGCCCTTACACCTCTTTCCTCACCACCATCCAGGGCTCCAAACAGTCCCTCCAGGTGAAGTGGCACTTCACCTGTGAGTCTTTTGGGGTTATATACTGTATCTAGTGCTCTGAGTGTGGCCTCTTGTATATAGGTGAGACCCAACACTAATTGGGAGATCACTTTGCCAAGCACCATCAAAAAAAGTGGTATCTCCTAGTGGCCACCCATGTTAATTTCACTTCCCATTCCCATTCCAATATTTCTATCCATGACTCCTTTACGGCTGCAATGAGGCCACACTCAAGTTGGAGGATCAACATCTTGTATTCTGTCTGGGTAGCCTCCAACCTGATGGCATGACCATTGATTTCTCAAACTTCAAATAATGCCCCCTCCCCCTTCACCATTCCCGATTCCTGTTTCCCTCTCTCACCTTATCGCCATACCTGCCCATCACCTCCCTCTGGTGCCCTTTTCTTTCTTCCATGTCCTTCCATTCTCTCCTATCAGATTCTCCCTTCCCAGACCTGTATTGCTTTCACCAATCAACTTTCCAGCTCTTTACTCCATCCCTCCCATACCAGGTTTCACCTATCACCTTGTGACAATGTTAGGGACGGCTGGATGGTGAGTGGATCTGCTGGTGAGGGTGGTAGTTCTATTTCTCGGTGCTGCAGAGGAGGGAGGAGAATTCAGAGAGATAGCACAATAGCGTAAGGGTGGCAGAGTAACATAGCACTTATCATAAAGTTATTTCAGTGCCAGGAGTTTGTGCGATTTCCCTGCGACCATTGGTTGCTCTGGTTTTCTCCCACAGTCCAAAGACATACAGTTTAGCAGATTGATTGGTCACTTTGGTAGCACGGGCTCATTCCCATGCTGTATCTCTGAATAAAGCATCAGCTGGAAACTGTGCTGCACCCTTTAGATATCGACGATTGACAATAGAATTTATAGCACAAGCATTCATGCGCTCAGAACAACTCAATATCTACCCCACCGTGTGCAACTGAGCAAAAGAAGAACAGCAATTGTAAGAACGGTTAGTCGCTTGAAGTTCATCTTAATTACCTTGGGGAGGAGATAAGAATTCTATCCTAGCAACCTTAGCTCTGATTCATCCTTTCCATCCTGGAAGTTGTTAGGCTTGAGTAAAATCCCTCCCGCATAGAGGGAGCAGATCTGATCCATCAGATATCTGACCGAGACTGTCTCTGTATCCGTGTCCAACCACCCAAGTTTCCACAAAGAAGTAAGACATTAAGTTCATGAAGAAGATAACAGATTAAAAGGATTCATGGTAAATTACATGCCTGATTAAGCATTGATTAAGGAATTAGTAAACAGAACCAGGGAGATTTCAATCAAACTTTAGAGCCGATAAATTTCTGAAGAGGTTTGTTAATCTATAGTTAGCTAATGTAACGTGACACAAGAGGGAGACTCACGAAGTTCGAAGTGTGGGATTGGATGACCAGAAGAAGAGAAATTAAAGGATTTTGGACAAGTTAATTGGATGGTAAAGTTGTGCCAGTGATGTAATGTAGAAATACAAGGCAAAGATTACTGGAACAGAAGGTATAAATTATGTGTACACTGTCCTTGGGGACTTGTTGGCCCATGTAGAATGTGGTTAGATAATCAGGCTTGCAAGTGTCGTGTCAGGCTATTGTTCTCAATGTTAATTGGAGTAAATATGTGCCCCATGAGAGATCTGATTACAACTCAAACAAGGTTACTTTAACCTCCATTACACCACATTCTATATCCTGAAGTAGTGTGTTAGCCATGCAGAGGAGAGAGAAATGGAACTTAATGCTCCTCTGAATTGCTTTCATGTGGCACCTTATCAGATTTCTCAGAGCTACTTTAAAGTATTCTGAGGAGCATTAGCTACTGTTACATCATGGGCATCGGACGCCCTACAGTCTGTTCTGAGAAGTGATTTGGGAGAGGGTCTCTAAGTGGACGGAGTAAACAATTCACTGAGTGCTTAAAGCCTCCCTGAAGACATTCAAAGTCTTGGGAATCTCCTGCTCACAGGCTGCTCTAAGAGGCATACAACAGTCAGGATGATATTAGAGTCTAGAAGCTGTGGGAGCTCCCAGAGACACTAGCTGAGTGTTGAAGGGACTACATCAGCTCACAAACTATGAGCTCTCTCGTCCGGACACATCCTGCCCATTTGTGGAACATAGAAATGATAAAAGAGATGCTACCAAGCTCCTCCAGCATTTTGTGCCTGTTACCCTGGGTTTGCAGCAGAATCTCTCGTGTTTGTTAAAGATTCAATATTTCCGTTATTTGTTACACGTGTATTGAAACATCAAAACATACAGTGAAATGTGTTGTTTGCATTGAAGGTTGTAAACACAATTGATTCTGAAGATGCTGGGAACCCAGAGTAACACACACCAAGTGCTGAAGAGCTCAGCAGGCCAGGCTGCGTCTGTGGAGAGAAGCAGAGAGCTGGTGTTTCGAGCCAAGACAGTTCACCAGAACTCACCACTGAGAATTGTGCTGGGGCAGCCAACCGCTTCTGGCGCTGACACGACATGCCCACAACCCCCTAACCCTGTGGGAGGAAACCGGAGCACTCGGCGGAAACCCACAGGGTCACTAGGAGAACGTACAGTCTCCTTACAGACAGCAGCAGAAATCGAGACCTGGTTGGTGATCGCCAGTGCTGCAAAGCATTTGCACTAATTCGTGCCACCCACAGCATCGAGCGCAGCACAGGAACAGACACCTCAGCCCTTGATGTCTGTGCCAATCAAAGCTAATCCCCTCTCAAGTCAAGTCAAGACACTTCTTATTGTCATTTCGACCATAACCGCTGGTACAGTACATAGTAAAAACAAGACAACATTTTCAGGACCATGGTGTTACATGACACAGTACAAAAACTAGACTGAACTACATAAAAACAACACAGAAAAAACTACACTAGACTACAGACCTACACAGGACTGCATAAAGTGCACAAAACAGTGCAGGCATTACAATAAATAATAAACAAGACAATAGGCGCAATAGAAGGCAGTAAGTTGGTATCAGTCCAGGCTTTGGGTATTGAGGAGTCTGATAGCTTGGGGGAAGAAACTGGTACATAGTCTGGTTGTGAGAGCCTGAATGCTTTGGTGCCTTTTCCCAGATGGCAGGAGGGAGAAGAGTTTGTATGAGGGGTGTATGGGGTCCTTCATCATGCTGTTTGCTTTGCAGATACACACAACAATCTTTATCCCCTGTTCCCTGCCTGTCCATGCCCATGTCTAAATACCTCTTAAACGTCACCGCTGTAGCTTCTTCCACCACCCACCCATGTCAGGCACCTGTCACTCTCCATGTAAAAACGCATCCTGCACATCGCCTTCGGCTTCGAGTGTTCCGCCTCTCTGTTCAAACCTCTCGCATTTCATATCTCCGCGCTGGGAAAAAGACAATGAACACGTAACCTCTCTGTGCAGAGACAGCAAGGTTGGTGATGTTGTGGAGAGCGTGGAAGGTTGTCACGGGTTACCACGGGCCTTTGATGGTACGCTGAGCCTGGCTGAGAAGTGCCAGGCAGAGCTCATTCTGGAAAAGTGTGAAGTGATGCACTTTGGAAGGGAGAGTGTAAGGATAGTGGTGGGAATAAGCAGTTGACATTTTGGGCTGAGATGTTTCGTCAGGATTGGACAGCAAGGGGGCAGAAACCAGAATTAGAAGGTGGGGGAGAGGAAGGAGGGCCGACTGGGAGGGGATAGGTGAAGCCAGGTGAGGGGAACCATGTGTGAGTGGGGAACAAAATGAAGTAAGAAGCTGGGAGGTGATAGATGGAACAGGTAAAAGGCTGAAGAAGAAGTAATCTAATAGGAGAAGGCACTATTTCCCTCCATAGATGCTGCCTGACCTGCTGGGTTCCTTCAGCATTTTACGTGTGTTGCTCTGGATTTACAGCATCTGCAGAATCATTTGTGTCCACAGCAGCAGAAATGTGTACCATACAGGGCGTACTGCAGCAACCCACGGAGATTCCTTAGTCAGCAACTTCCACCTGCACCAACTAGAAAGACAAGGGCACCACCACCCAAAAGCTGCACTCCAAGTCACACACCACCCTGACTTGGAAAAGCTGTCCCCTCACCAAAGTCCTGGGGCACTCTCCCGAGCAGTACTGCAGGTGCACTTGGTAAAGCAGCTCATCTCAAAGGCACTGAGGCATGGATAACTAAAAAGATTATTTGTCACATGTACATCAAAACTGACAGTGAAATGTGTCGTTTGCATCAAATCAAATCAGCGGGGATTATACAGGGCAGCCTGCAAGTGTCGCAAGACTTCCGGTGCCAACATTGCATGCCCACAACTCCCTAACCCTCACCAGCATGTCTTTTGGAGGAACTGGAGAACCCAGAGGAAGCCCAAGCAAATTCCGTACAGATAGCTTGCTCAGCTACAAATCCTACATCCCTCCGATGCATATTTTAAAAACTTCTACCTGCTTCCCCGCTTCACCTGGCAGTGTGTTTCTAGGTCCTAGCATTCTCTGTAAAAAAATCACCTTTGTTGCCTCCACAAAAACCCAATCAAATCAGCAAGACAGGAGCTGCCCCCACAGAAGGCCAAGCTGACTAATCCTAAAGGTCTATGCTTTCTCCAGATGCAAGCAGAACCTATCCTAAATATATTCTCTAATCATTTTTCTAGCACAGATGTAAGGCTCACCTACAATTCCTAGGTTTGTTTCCATTGTGCTTGGCCATTCTCCAGTTCTCTGGGACCTCACCTGTGTCTAAAGAGGATACGAATATCTCAGTCTAGGCCACAGCCATCTTGAGTCTTGCCTCTCTCAATAACCTACTGTGTACTGTATGTGTAAGTTTTTTAGTATTTTTTAGTTCTTTTAACTTCAGAAGTTACATGAAGTCTTTAGTACTCTGTATACAGTGGATTCCAGTTAATTGGGGCACATCAGCACCAGTACATTTTAGCTCAATGAAGTGGTTAAAGTTCCATGGAAATGTTAAAAGGTATAAAAAGACAAACTGCTGCTTAACTGAGTAACAAATTATGTATTTAAGTAAAGTACAGAACAAATTAGAACACTACCAATACTACTACAGTATTATAACAGTGTACCAGTTCCCCATAGTTATTGACAGAGGAATTTATCTGTCGTGTTCTTTTGACTGAGTGTAAACAAACAAAATCAGCACAGGCACCTAGTGCAGATAATGGACTGTCTTTATTCAATGCTTTTGACGATTGCATCCTCCAAATCTCCATCTTCATTGCAACATCCAAGCTATTTGTCAATATCTTCATAGTTCCTGACTTGTTGGTGTAGTGAAATCATCTCATTTTCACTCACGAGCGTTTCTGGCATCTCCAAGCCTGAATGCTTGAAACCGCGGTGAACAAAATGGTTCTGAATTGTTTTAACACTCATCTCTTGACAGCTATCAGTGACAAAAATCACTGTTTTTTGAACACAAACAAACACAACTGACACTATTGGAAAGCTGTTCACTCTGAGCATGGTGTAGTATCTAACAGCCACATTTCTAGTAAGATGGCAATGCATGGGAACACAGCGGCTTCTCGGGGGCCAACCAAAGGTACATTTTTCTTTGTAAAATTTGTTTTTTACAATACAAAGACATTCTGTGCTGTAGGGCTACTCCATCACTGAGCTGCTCATTGATTGGGGTAGCTGAACTGGTGTTGGTGGCGGAGCTGGCCGATGTGCCGAGCGAGGGAGCTTGTTGGGATATCACAGGAGCCGGGGATGTCGAAGGAGCCAGACAGGATATCACAGGAGCCTGCAGGTGTTTCAGAGGAACCAACTAGGCTGCAGATCGCATTGCTGCCCACTGCTGGGAAGCATCAGAGTTGGTGCAGTATAACTATAGGAGATTGTCTCGGACATTTCACTTGCAATCATGGGACTCTGTTGGAGAGTGATAATGTGAGTTCCTGATACGCTCGTCTGGTGAAGGGACGGACGACATGGGAGCTGTGTAGCCTTGGTCATAGTGAGAAATAGGCCTCAAGCCTTGGGCTTGCCTGCTGCTGCAGACCAGGTGAGAGACGCGAAAGCACTACAGTGTGACTGAGCTCGACTGGGGTCTGGCTTCACCCATTGGTACTGCCCTCCTGTGTTTGAGCAGTGGAATTATACGCTGACGCTAGTTAGGAAAACCTAAAGAGACCTGGTCACCTCACTAAAGGGAGAATGTGGAAGATTAAGAGAGGATTATTTACCCAGATGCCGTCTGGATTAGGACGTTTTCCCATGGAAATGACGGATGCAGGTTTGAGTGTAACATTTAGGAGAGGTGGATGGGAGGGGTGTGCAGGTCACTGGAATTGGTCAGTATAGACCAGAGGGGCCGATGGGCCTATTTTGGTGTTGTAGTGCCCAACCCTGCACCCTGGAAACCTTCCAAGGCACAAATCCATGGTCTCACGAGACTAACGGATGCTTATAATATATAAGTGCTGTATGACACTGTGTCTCATGAGCTTTCCTCTTTGAAGCGAAGATGAATAAGAGACTATTTGATAGAGGTGTGTAGGTTTTGAGAGGCAGGGACACACTCAGCCCATGCCTTTTCCCCAGGACAGTAAGGCCTGTACCAGAGGACAAACTCATGAGCAGCGTGAGTGGTGAAAGTGTGGTTCTGGACTGAATGAAGTACAAGAAAACAGCTCTGCACCTGGAGTTATCTTTGTGAACACTGGAAAGGTTGTGACAGTGAGAGATTGTAACTTCAGCGTAGGGTCATACAGTCACAGAACACCACAGCACCCAGGGAGGCTCTTCACCCCATCTAGTCCATGCAAACTAATAATTTGCCTCGTCCCATCAGCCTGCAAATTTCTCTTAAATTTCTCTTGAAATCAAACCTACATTCACCACTTCTGCTGGCAGCTCATTCCACATTCTTACCACCCTCTGAGTGAAGAAGTTCCCCCTCATATTCCTCTTAAACATTTCACCTTTCACCCTTAACCCGTGACTTCTAGCTAGTCTCACACAACCCCTGTGGAAAAAGCTTGCTTACATTTACCCTATACCCTTTATAATTTTGCAAAGTTTATCAAATCTGCCCCCCAACCTTCTACACTTAGGGGAATAAATTCCAAACCTATTCAACCTTTCCCTAGTCCACACAACATCCTTGTGAGTTTTCCCCGCTTTCATTCAATCTTAAGTACATATTTCCTGTAGGTAGGTGACCAGAACTGCACAAAACATTCCAAACTAGGCCTCACCAACATTTTATACAGCCTAATAATGCAGATTAAAATCTGTCGAAGAGAAAATAGTTCAGAGTGACTGACACCAATTAGAGAGTGTTACCAGCTGCCTTGGTCTCATTCACCAGTTTTACACTCAGAGGCCACTTTATTAGGTACCCCCGTTCATGTTCACGGTCTTCTGCTGCTGTAGCCCACACACTTCAACGTTCAATGTGTTGTACATTCAGAGACACCTTTCTGCGCACCACTGTTGTAACCCATGGTTATTTGAGTTACCGTCTCCTTCCTGTCGGCTCAAACACATCTGGCCGTTCTCCCCTGAGTTCTCTCGTTGACAAAATGCTTTCACCACGGAACGGCCACTCACTGGATGTCCTTTTGTTTTATGCAACATTTTCTGTAAACTCTAGAGCAAGGTTCCCAACCTTGTTCATGCCAAGGACCAATACCATTAAGCACAGGGTCTGTGGACACCAATAGGGAACTCTTGCTCTAGAGATTGCTGTGTGTGAAAATCCCAGGAGATCAGCAGTTTCAGAGATACCTAAACCGCCCCGGTATCTGGTATCAGCAATCATTCCACGGTCAAAGTCACTTAGATCACATTTCCTTTCCATTGGTCTGAACAGCAACTGAACCTCTTGACCATGTCTGCAAGCTTTTATGCATTGTATTGCTGATTGGCTGATTAGATATTTACATTAACGAGCAGGTGTACAGGTCTACCTAACAAAGTGGCCACTGAGTGTATGTAACTGCAATCATTTTGAATTCGCGAGGTTAATTAGGGAGAAAAGAGTGAGAAAGAGTAATTACCCTTCCCTCATTTTTGCTCTCTTCTAACCTGGTGAATGATGGGCGTTAAAGCAGGGAAAGAAATCAATAATTCGTTTGCCCCCTCTTATGAAAGGCAGTGCAAGCAGGTTGAATTTACGATCATTCACAATTTGTGTTAGCACAGCATCATTCACTGTAGGTCAGTGGATGAATTAGACTTCAAATTGTCTCTGTAAGTGCAATTAAAATTCTCTGTCCCAAACTTTGCAGTTAATTAAATCTCCACATCTCTTCTGCAGATGCTATCGGCGATTCTCATTTCCAGCATTCCTTTTGGATAAGTTTCTTGTTTTTGTTCCTACATTGAAAGGTTGATCACTCTTTGACCTCAGATCCAGAGGTCCAAGGCTCTGGTCAACACTTTTAAGTTTCAAGGAAACTTAAAAGTACCGGAAGCAGTACTGGAAGAAGTTTCCGGTTGAGTAAGTTTGGTATGGGCCCCCAAATCCTAAGAACTTTCTACAGGGGCACAATTGAGAGCATCCTAACTGGCTGCATCACTGCCTGGTATGGGGACTGTGCTTCCCTGAACCGCAGGACTCTGCAGAGAGTGGTGCAGACAGCTCAGTGCATCTGTAGTTGTGAACTTCCCATGATTCAGGACGTTTACAAAGGCAGGTGTGTAAAAACGACCTGAAGGATCATTGGGGACCTGAGTCACCTCAACCACAAACTGTTCCAGTTGCTACCATCTGGGAAACAGTACCGCAGCATAAAAGGCAGGACCAACAGGCTCTGGGACAGCTTCTTCCACCAGGCCATCCGACTATTAATTCACGCTGACACAACTGTATTTCTATGTTATATTGACTGTCCTGTTGTACGTACTATTTATTATAAATTGCACCTTGCATAATGTAGAGATTTTTACTCATGTATATGAAGTAATAAAGTCAATTCAATTTGTGTGAGTAGAAAGGGAATGGAAGCATTTGAGTATCACATGGGAAGAGGATATTTAGTGTAAGTTGGCATTAAGGTCACAAAGTAAGTTGCTGCTCTATAAAACCCAAGTCAGAGCACACTTGGCAGGATGTAGAAGCTTTAGAGAGGGTGCAGAGGAGATTTACCAGGATTAGCCAGCTGTCTTATGAGGATAGGTTGAGTGAAGTTGGGCTTTTCTCTTTGGAGCAATGGAAGATGAGAGGTATCAACGGAGGTGTACAAGATGAGCAGATGGAAAAACAGAGACTTTCTCCCAGGGCAGAAACCACTAATACAAGGGAGGGAGGGCATAATTATACAGTGATTGGAGGAAAGAACAGGGGGGATGTCAGAGGTAAGCTTGCTTTACATAGTGTTGGGCGCATGGAACTTCCTGCCAGGGCTGATGCTAGAGGCGGATTCATTAGGAACATTTAAGGGTAGGCACATGGACAAGAGAAAACTAGAGGGTAAAAGGCTGGCACCACATTGTGGGCCGAAGAGCCTGTAGTGTTCCAGGTGAGATTGGCACAGCCTTGTGGCCACGTACTGTGTCATTCCGTTCCATGTTCTATGATTCCACCCACTATTTACTGCACCAAAACCCACAGCATGTGTGTGGGACACCTCTCACACTTCGTTCACTCTGACAGTTCCAACCTCCCTCCCTTGTACACCTAGAATTAGAAAGGAAATGTGTTTTAAGCTGCAGAGGAGGCAGCACCTTCTAGAACATTCCAGTTCTCCCTGCAGCTCCTGCCAAGCCTGCTGAACGTTTAACCAACTTTTACCAGTGATACACGATGTTGTGAATGGTTGTGCACTTTAGGTCTGTTTACAGTGGTGAAGGCATGCCAGAGAGATTAAATGAGAGAAAAGAATTAGGTCTCTATTCCCTTATTCACCCTCAACAGTCTCTCTTGCTGAGCAAGACACACAGAATGATGGGAGGACTTGGCAGGTCAGGCAGCATCTATGGAAATGAATCAACAGTCAATGTTTTGGGCCAATACCTTTCATCAGGACTGGAATGAAAGGAGGAGGATGCCAGACTAAAAAGATGGGTGGGAGGGGAAGGAGGACAAGCTGACTGGTGATAGGTGAGAGTTGTGAAGGGTGTTGGGTGGGTGGAGGAGGGGGAATGAAGTGAGAAGCTGGAATGTGATAGGAAATAACACCCCCCAGCCACCCACTCCTCCCCCCTCCTCATCTGGTCCTTTCGATATTACTGATGGGTAATTTTCAAGGTCTAATAAACCAGGCTGAGAGCTTGCGGGAGTTGGTGCATAGGGGCAGGACCCGGGTGGACAACCAGACATGGTCCCCAAGCTGGAGATGTCTGGCTGGGGACTGCCGTTGGGTAGCCTGGCAGCAGTGGATCCCTGTGCAGTGGTAATCCAGGATTCTGGCGGAGGGGACTGCCATCACTGGCTCCTCCAGGGGGAGTAATGGAAGCTGGTAGTCATGAAGCACTTCACAGGGTGACATATCATAGCAGGGCAGGTGTTCAGCCCAAAGCAGGTATTGGCTTCCATGTGGAGGGATCAGAGGCAGTGTGGCATCACATTTCTTGTTTGCTCATTGGCTCCTTCTGGTGTCCATTGGTCTGCGGTTGAAAGCCAGAGGACAAACTCACTGAGGTGCGGAGGAGAGGGTAAGAGGCTTGCCAGAAGTGGAAGATGAATTGTGGGCCCCAGTCTAACACCGTGTCCTGGTGAAACTGTGGAGGTGAACTACATGTTCAAGAACCAGTTCTGCGTCTCAGCAGCCGAGAGAAGTTAGGGGAGGCAATGAAGTGAACTGACTTGGGGAACTGGTCCACCACTGTCTTGATCACCATGGTCCCAGCAGAAGGTGGCAAACCCATGGTGATGTGGGACCACGGGTGTCAGGGACAGGTCGGGGCCATTGTATGCCTAAAGGGCCACTGGTTGGAGAAACTGGACTGAGCATGTTGAGGGCAGGCGGCAACAAACTGACATACATGTGCAATGATGGTGGGCCATCAGAACTGATGTCGCAGCAAATTCAGAGTCTGCCATGCAACTGGATGGCCAGAGTGGGGTGAGGAGTGGGCCCACTAGAGTGTCTCGGAGTGCACAGCTGCTAGTATGTAGGTAAAGTTATTAGGCTTATCAGCCAGAGCAAGATTGTGCTGTAGGGCCTGATGGATCTGGTTCTCAAGATACCAGATGATCGGGGTGATGATCTGGGAGGATTGTATTGTAGGCTGAGGGTCAAACTCCATCTCAGCTGTATCAAACTGTCATGACAGGGTATTCTTAGAGCTGGGTCGATAGGAAATGAAGTTCAGTTATTCAGAGAAGCCTGAAGTGGAGTGAGTTGTTGGGTCTGTTGTATGGACATGAGGTTCTGATAGTCAGTCCAGATCAGGAAGGGCTCAATGCTTCCCACCAGCCAATGTCTCCATTTCTCCAAGGCCCATTTGATGGTGAGTAGCTCCTTGTCTCCTACAATGGTGCTGTGTGGAGTTGAACTCATGCGACAATAAAGCACAAGGGTGTGTCTTCCTGCCCAGTCATCACTGGAACAGGACGGCCCCTGGGCACGTATCAGATGCATCCATCTCTACCACCAAAGGTCCAGAGGAGTCCAGATGGTGGAGAATGAGAGTGGTGCGGAAGCGTTTCTTGGCCTGGGGCTGTGGACCAGGTGATCTCTGAGGTAGGTGACTGGGTGAGACAGAAAGAAGACCAATGATTTGGCTGTAGTTTCTGATGAACCACCGGTAGGAGTTGGGGAAGCCCAAGAAGTGGTGTAGCTGTTTGTGGGAGCATGGTTGAGGGCATTCAACAGCAGCACTCGGTTCCTCTGGGTCCATGGTTACGCCTTGGGGTGAAAGGACATAACCCGAGTGTGGAACTGGCACTTCTCTGACTTGCAGTGCAGCTGGTTTTTGAGGAGACACTGAAGGACTGATTGGATGTGACGGACGTGGTCTTGTGGGTCCTTGGTGAAGATGAGGATGTCGTTGAGATAGATGAACACACATACCCATGTAGCAGGTCTCGGATGATCTCATTAAAGAAGACTTGGAAAATGGCTGGGCTGTTGGAAAGTCTGAAAGGTGTCACCAAGTATTCGTACTGGTCAGTGGGTGTTATGGACACCATTTTCCACTCATCACCCTGGCAGATGTTCAGCAGGTTGTATGTGCTCTACAGGTACAGTTTGGTGACAATCTGGGCCCTGCAGGATGTTTTGAAAGCCCATCCATCAAAGGGAAAGGTGGCCATTCTTAATGGTGATCTTGTTGAGTCCACAGCAGTCAAAGCAGGGATGAAGACTTCCATCTTTCTTCTTGACAAGAAGAATCCTGTTTCATCTGGGGACTGGGATGATTGAATGAAGCTGTGCTGTATCACTTCAGCAATGTCATCATTCATAGCTTGCATCTCAGGAGGAGGGAGGAAGAACAGACGACCTCTGGCAGCTGTAGCACCCTGGACGAGGTAGATCGTGCAGCCATGTGGTCTGTGAGGTGGTAGGGCGCTGACCTCCCTCTTATTGAAAGCTAAGTCATGGTATCCTTGGAGTTTGGTGAAGTCGATGGATGAACGGAGTGTTGGGTGACACAGGCAGGAGGAATTGGGTGGACTTTCAGTGCTCTCAGACGCACGGGCCATGTGCACGCTCTGACCATCCCAGACCCCAAGGAACATCTGGTGCAGAAAGGGGTGAGAGACAGGCTCGGTAGGGAGTCCAAGCTGCTCACAAAGAGTCCAGTCCAGAAAGCTGCCTATTGCGCCGGACTCCACCAGAGCCTCCGGTGCGGAGGAGGACAGCCAGTGAGTCAGGCTATGGTACTGGAATGAGGGGTTGGGGGGAGCTTTCCTGATACTACATGGGTACTGGAGATATTGATGAGGGGCCTGCCATCTGAAATGGTTTTGGGAAAGAAACTGGAATTCTGGCTGGTGATCTGAAGGGTAATTCCAAAGGACATGTATCAATTCAGAGGGCCAGAGTGATGAGGCTTTTGAGGTCGGTGAGCATCTCCTGGATAGCCAGCTCATCTTTCAAGTGCAGTGATGGTAATGGGCTAGCAGTGCTTTCCGTATTCCAGTGGCCCTCCACCATGAGGGTCCTGAATTTCACTGTCTGATCCAACACCAAGCATGAGCCTTGGCGCAGTCAATCCGCTGCCGCCCTTCCACTTCCTGGATGGTCAAAAACCCGCGCAGTGCTGCGGTGAACTGCTCACACACTTTTAATTTTCCCACTTTGTGGCAACCCAGACTGGAGCTCAGCTGGCCAGGGGAGAAGATGATTAGGGCAATCTTGCCTCAGTCCGTGGATTGCATAGATGGCTAGAGGTCAAAGTGTAAGACGATCTGGAACAGCAACTTGCATCTTTGGGTTGGGGATCCATTGAAGCATGCGGACACCGGAATCCAGGGCCCTGGGGAAGGAGGTCGATCGCTGTAGTGACTGTAACAAGACGAAGAGTTGGAAGAGAGTGTCAAGCAGATAGCTAATGGTTTCCTGCTGCTTCTGGCTCCTGTGGTCATATTGATGGCCGACTTCCTTAGGACAGTAATAATATGCCGGATCAATCACTGATTCACTCATCCTGTCAGGAACTGTAGGGGAGGCTGGACACAAATGTAGAGCAGTGGGGATGATTTACTGGTGAGCAATCACTTTAATAAACTGCAAAATAACAAGCCACAAGGGGCCACAAAACAAGAGAGAGCAAATACTGAACACGACAAGGCGTTATAACTGAGGGCTAGCAGCTACTAGTTGAGGCTGGCTGGTTTGATGGGTGAACAAGGACTGTGGATGAGAGCTGGGTTTAAATAGGCTGCAGGTGATGACTTGGAAATGAGGGGTGGTTGAACCCCGTTAGCTGGGTGGAGGCTGAGAGGTGTCTGCCTGTGTAGGTCTGCCTGACCTGCTGCGTTCCCCTAACATTTTGTGTGTGAGTTGCTCTGGGTCTCCAGCATCTGCTGAACCTCTGGTGTTAATGGCTTCTCTTACCATTCTGATGAGCCTGCTCTGACATTCAATAAGGTCAGCTTTACCCTCTTGCCTTTTCTCCCACAGCCCTTCATTCCCTGCTTTGCAAAATTCTATCAAACTGTATCTTAAATGTATTTACTGAGGCAGCCTCTTGGGCAGAGAATTCCATAGATACACTACTCTCTGGGAGAATGAGGATATAATTGATCAAAGTTACAGGGAGATAGTCACCCCGAAGTTGCAGGAAGCGGGTAGCTGGGTATCTGTCAGGAGAAATGGAGATAGGCAGTTCGAGCAGAGCTCCCTGTGGATACTTTTGTGGGGAATGATCTCCCAGGGGAATGCCACGGTTACAGGCACTGAGCATGGGTCTGTGGTGCAAAAGGGAAAGAGAGTGAAGAAGGGAGTGGTAGTGATAGGGGACTCAATAGTGAGGGGAACAGACAGGAGATTCTTTGGATGTGAGGAGTCACCTGGATGGTATGTTGTCTCCCAGGTGCCAGGGTCAGGGGTATCTCAGATCGTGTCCACAACATTTTGGAGAGGGGGGGGGGGAGCAGCCAGATGTCTTGGTACGTATTGGTACCGATGACACAGGAAGGAAAAGCAAAGACGTCCTGGAAAGAGATTTTAGAGAGCTCGGTAGTAAGTTGAGAAGCAGGACCTCCTGGATAGTAATTTCTGAATTGCTGCCTGTGCCAAGTGCCAGTGAGGGTAGAAACAGAATGATTTGGCAGGTAAATGTGTGGCTGAGAAGCTGGTGCGGGGGGGAGGGCTTCAGGCTCTTGAATCATTGGGATCTCTTCTGGGGAAGGTATGATCTACTCAAAAGTGACGCATTGCACCTGTACACGAGGAGGACCAATATTCTTGCAGGCAGATTTGTTAGAGCAGTTGGGAAGTTTTTAAACTAATTTGGCAAGGGGTTGGGAACCAGATTGAAGGGACTCAGGAAAGGACGTACTGTTAAAAAGTAAAGATAGCGTGCAATCAGACTGTCAGGAATGGCAGGCAGGTGATAGGACCTGAGTTGCAGCCAACAGGCCAAGTATCAAATCATTAGGAATGCAGAGTCAGAAAGGATCGCAAATAAGGTGCATGATCTTGTTGCAATATGACAGATTGTCAGATATGAAGCTGTGGCCACTACTGAATGGTGGCAGAAGGATGGTTGTTGTTGGGAGCTGAATGTCCAAGGTTACACGTTGTATCGGAGGGATAGGATGGCAGGCAAAGGAGGAGGTGTGGCTCTACTGGTAAAGAATGGCATCAAATCAGTAGAAAGTTGTAACATAGGATCGGAAGATGTTGAATCCTTGTGGGTTGATTTAAGAAACTACAAGGGTAAAAGGATTTTGATGACAGTTATATACAGGCCTCCCCGCAGTGGCTGGGAGGTGGACCACAGGTTACAGCAGGATATAGAAATGGTGAGTCGAAAGGGTAATGTTATGGTAGTCATGGGAGATTTTAACTGGTAAAATCAGGTTGGTAATGGATCTCAAGAGAGTTGAGTTTGTTGAATGCCTACGAGATAGCTTTTTGGAGCAGTTTGTCACTGAGCCTACTAGGGGATCAGCTATACTGGATTGGGTGTTATGTAATGAACCGGAGGCGATTAGGGAGTTAAAGGTAAAAGAACCCTTAGGAACCAATGATCACAATATGATTGCGTTCAATATGAAATTGGATAGGGAGAAAGTAAAGTCTTATGCAGCAGTATTTATGCAGCAGTAAGGGAAATTACAGTGATATGAGAGAGGAGTTGGCCAAGGTAAATTGGAAGGAGATGCTGGCAGGGATGTCAACAGAGCAGCAATAGTGTGAGTTTCTGGGAAAAATGAGGAAGGTGCAGGAAATACTCAAATGGTAAAATAGAATAACCACGGCTGACGAGGGAAGTCAAAGCCATTGTAAAAGCAAAAGAGAAGGAATACAACAAAGCAAAAACTGGTGGGAAGATAGAGGATTGGGAAGTTTTTAAACGCCTGCAGAGAGCAACTAAAAAATCATTAGAAGGGAAAAGGTGAAATATGAAAGCAAGCTAGCAAATAATATCAAAGTGAATAGTAAAAATTTTTTCAAATATGTTAAAAATTAAAAAATGACAGTGGATATAGGACCGCTAGAAAATGAGGCAAGAGAAATAATAACGGGGGACAAGGAGATGGCTGATGAACTAAGTAAGTATTTTGCCTCAGTCTTCACTGTGGAAGACACTAGCAGTATGTCAGATGTTATGGTGTATGAAGAAAGAGAAGTGGGTGAGTTGCTGTTAAAAGAGAGAAGATGCTCCAAAGGTTCAAAGACCTAAAGGTACATAAGTCACCCAGAACAGAGGAACTGCACCCTAGGGTTCTGAAAGAGGTAGTGTTAGAGATTGTGGTGGCATTAGAAATGATCTTTTAAAAATCATTGGACTCTAACATGGTGCCAGAGGACTGGAAAATTACAAACGTTACTCCACTCTTTAAGAAAGGAGGAACACAGCAGAAAGGAAATGATAGACCAGTTAGCCTGACCTCAGTGGCTGGGAAGATGTTGGAGTCAATTGTCAAGGACGAGGTGATGGAGTACTTGGTGACACAGGACAAGATAGTACATAGTCAGCATGGTTTCCTTCAGGGAAAATTCTGCCTGGTTAACCTGTTGGAATTCTTTGAGGAGATTACAAGTAGGATAGATGAAGAGGATGCAGTGGATGTTGTATACTTGGACTTTCAGAAGGCCTTTAACAAGGTGCCACGCATGAGACTGCTTACCAAGTTAAGAGCCCGTGGTATTACAGGAAAGTTACTGGCATGGTTAGAGCATTGGCTGATCGGTAGGAGGCAGCGAGTGGGAATAAAAGGATCCTTTTCTGGTTTGCTGCCAGTGACTAGTGGTGTTCCACAAGGGTCGGTGTTGGGACCGCTTCTTTTTATGCAATACATCAATGATTTAGATGATGGAATAGATAGATTTGTTGCCAAGTTTGCAGATGATACAAAGATTGGTGGAGGGGCAGGTAGTGTTCAGGAAACAGGTAGGATGCAGAAGGACCCAGACAGATTAGGAGAATGGGCAAGAAAGTGGTAAATGAAATATAATGTTGGAAAATGCATGGTTATGCACTTCTGTAGTAGAAATAAATGTGAGAACTATTTTCTAAACAGGGAGAAAATTCAAAAATCTGTGATGCAAAGGGCTTTGGGAGATCTTGTGCAAAACACCCTGAAGGTTAACTTGCAGGTTGAGTTGGTGGTGAGGAAGACAATTGCCATGATAGCATTCATTTCAAGAGGTCTAGAATGCAAGAGCAGGGATGTGATGCCAAGGTTTATAAGACACTGGTGAGGCCTTAACTTGAGTAATGTGGACAGTTTTGGGCCCCTCATCTTAGAAAAGATGTGATGGTATTGGAGAGAGTCCAGAGGAAATTCATAAGGATAATTCCAGGAATGAAAGGGTTATCATATGAGGAACGTTTGATGGCTCTGGGTCTGTACTCACTGGAATTCAGTAGGAATGGGGGGAGATGTGGATCTCATTGAAATCTTTCGAATGTTAAAAGGCCTAGACAGAGTAGATGTGGAAAGGATGTTTCCCATGGTGGGGGAGTCTAGGACAAGAGGGCACAGCCTCAGGATAGAGGGGCACCCTTTCAAAACAGAGATGCAGAGAAATTTCTTTAGCCAAACGGTGGTGAATTTGTGGAATTTGTTGCCACAGACAGCTGTGGAGGCCAGTTTGTTGGGTGTATTTAAGGCAGTGTTTGATATGTACTTGATTGGACATGGAATCAAAGGTTATGGGGAGAAGGTTGGAACTAGGGTTGAGGAGGAGATAAAAAAATGGATCAACCATGATGGAAAGCTGGAGCAGACTCAACGGGCCAGCTGGCTTAATTCTGTTCCTATATCTTCCAGTCTTATTTTCTAAAAGCAGTTTCTCCTCATCTCCATCCTAAATCCCCAAATCTTGAGGCCAGCTTTCTTAGTTCTTATCTCACCTGTATTAGAAACAACCTTCCTGCCTCTATCTTATCTATCCCTTTCATAATTGTATATGCTTCTACATGATCCCCTTTCATTCTTCTCAATTCCAATGAGTACAGTGCAGGCTTGTAAATAGCCTAACCCCATCATCTCTGGAATCAACCTGGTGACTCTCCTCTGCACCACTCCAAAGCCAGTACTGTATATCCTTCCTCAAATCAGGCAAATTGTGGCATGGTCTATCTTCTATTATCAACACTGCCCCATCTCCAGTGAATTTCCATCTGTCTAGAACTGGAATTTTAAAAAGGTGAAACCATACAACTGGAGCATAATTTATCTGCCTCAATATTTCAGAGATTATTCATGACAGGAGTCCATTGGGAAAATATTAATTACTCAGGTAACTAGCATACCAAATAAGAAAATTGGATAGCCACCAATCTGATGACTGTTAACTTTAATGTGCCATTAACAGTTGAATATTATGGATGGCCCGACCCTTATTTCTTTTAATAATTCAATTGCATCGATAAGAGCAGCAATTGGGATTATTTGTGTTTATCCGGAGAGGCAGCAGAAGCAGCTGGAAACCTGAAAGTACATCAAATAATAATTACTCACACACACGCAATACATTGACTAATAAATATGCTTTATTTCATACACTGAGCTTTCTGCACCTTAGAAACTTTACTTGGCACCCTGAAGGTAAAGCATCAGTACATCATAACAATAATTATTATTTATAGACTACTTACTGATTTCCATAGGGATAGAAAGCAGGAATATTTCCATCTCCACATTTCCTCTCTCACCTGTTCCCCGTGTTTCTGATCTACAATAATTATCTCCTAAATTTTCCACAGGGAGCAATTTGGTTTTTTTATTTAGACAGTGCACAGATTTTTATTTACATCCTTAGATGACACCAAGATTCAGAATCAGGCTAATCTTACTGGTAAATGCCATGAAATTTGTTGTTTTGTGGCAGAAGCACAGTCTTCCATAAGCTCATCACCTCTGCTGGGGCTTGAGCCTCCGACAGCAGCTTACCAGAGTCCTCGGATCTGAGCCAGGCTTTCAAGTTGTCCCCAGGTTGATTAACCTTCCCCTCCCAGGAGGAGGTTTCTGAAGCTGCTGTAGCTCGGGGGTTTTTATGGGATAGGGTTGCTACCCATGTGCCCAACTCTGTCCCTTTCACAGTCATGATGGAATCCAGCAGCATTATTTATGATTAAAATTACTTATAATTTAGTCTGTTTATTCCTCTCTGCAGATGTAGCCTGGCCTGCTAAGTTCCTCCAGCAATTTTTGTGTGTTGCTTTGTTTTTCCAGCATCTGCAGAATCTTCAAACATTTGCTGCACAGATAGAGTGCCCAGTGTTAGTCTGCAGGGAAACCTTCATTTTTTGGTCACAAAAGCAACCACATCTCTCTCAGGTGATTAACCAGTCCTTCCTGGATACCCATTTTACCCACACTATCGAGAACAGGACTGCAGCAGACGTAACAAAAGGCCAGTCCCTATATGGGTCAGTTAATTCTCAGGAGTGGGCAATGGAGGCAGAGGCTCTCATGACAAATCGCAAAGGCACAGAAGGCCTCAGCCCAAGTGCTGATAAATGGGACTGATGATCACCTTGACACCTGACTCTTTTGTATCACTGCGGGATTTCTAGTTATTGTGTCAATGAAGTGGTTCAACTAATACCATGTGCATTTTAACTTTTAGCATTGCAAGTGGCCAAGCAGCAATGTTCTTAAACAAAATCGGCCCATGATTGCGATAAAGAAAACTGAATTGAATTGGTTAACTATTGTCACATGAAAAGAGGCAGAGGGAAAAGCTTTTCTTGTGTGATGTTCATCTGGATCAACGAATTGCAGAGAGCATCCAGGTAAATCAGCAGAATGAAGTGTCACAGGCTGCAGAGCAGACGGTACAGTGTGAGAACATAATGAGGTCAATTGTGAGGTCAGGGGTCCCTTTATTTCACTAGGGATCTATTCGATCGTCTTATAGCAGTGGGGTAGAAGCTATGTTTGAGCCTGATGATGTGCTTTTGTATCTTCTGCATGATGGTAAAGGGGAGACGGGAGAATGTCCAGGATGGACTGGGTTTTCATTACACTGGCTGCTTTATTGAGGCAGTGAGCATCAAGAGGAGTAAGTTTGTGTGGTGAAGAGATTTGGGAAGGAAATTCCAGAGCTTAGGAAGCTGGAGACACATTGTGAGAGAGCTTATTGGAATATCCCCCGATTTAATTTCTCCTTAAGACATGGGTACGCTGATTGCACTGAAATATCAGGCACAGTGCTTTAATATCACACCATGGGCTGATACAGTGTGGAAGGAAGTTATCTAGTGCCCCCATGTGGCCAGAATAGATATTTACAGGGAACTGGCCAGTTAACACACGAGACGAAGATACTGTAAATCAGTTGCAGAAAACAAACTATTGGAGGATCTCAGAGAGCCAGGCTACCTATGTGACAGGCAGGAGGATGGTACTTATTTCTGATCAAGTCCCTGCGTCGGGACTGAACTATTTTTGATCTTGTAAGCTGAGAAGCTGAGCCTCACTAAAGTTGGCACCTCTATTAACAAACACTGAGGTTTTAGAATGTTAGAAGTAATTCTGTCCACTCAGTGTAACCTGACTCAAACAATTTCCTCCCATCATCATTCAATCTTTCCCCAAAGTCCTGCAAGATTTCACAGCAGGAAAAGGGCCATCATCACCAATAGACCAGATGCAGTCTTGATGCAAAATGTCAAGAGTTTGTTTCCTTCCACAGATGCTGCCTGATCTACAGAGATCTCCCAGACACTCGCTCTTGGCTCCCAATTCCATCTCCTACAATCTTGTATCCCACTGTAAGGTTTCACTTTTCCCATCAAAAGGAAGATCTTTTACAGAGGAAATTTTATAAGGATGCTGTTAGGGCTCGAAATGCTGATGTAGAGGGAGAGGTTGAATAGGTTCAGTCTTGACTCCCTGGAACATGGAAGAAAGAGGGGAGATTTGTGAGAGGGTATGTGAATTATGAGGGGTATGGGAGGGTAATTGCAAGCATGCTTTTTCCACTAAGGTTGGGTAAAACTTGGGTCATGAGTTAGGGGTGAAAGGTGCAACTTTTAAGGAGAATATGAGGGGGAACTTCTTCACTCAGGGTGTGGCAAAGGCGTGGAACAAGCCATCAGAGGAAGTGGTTAATGGGGGTTTAATTTCATCATTTAAAAGAAGTTGGATAAGTTCACAGGAGGAGTAGAGAGGGCTGGAGGGTTATGATCCAGGGGGAGTACAGAGGGTTATGGTCCAGGGTGAGTATGGAGGGCTGTGTTTGAGTGGAATATGGAGACTGTGGTCGAGGGGGTGTACAGGGGGCTGTGGTCCAGGTGTGAGCTGATGGGATAAAGCAGAATAATGGTACAGCACAGACTAGATGGGCTGAATTACCAGCTTCTGTGCTGTAATGCTCTACAACTCACTTTGCTAAAATAAAAACAAGCATGGCAGTTTTGTAGAGGGTGCTCCTTCTGCTTTCCATGGAGCCAATGTGAAATATAGCCAACCGTCCCCGTAATCAGGAACCTATTCACATCATCCTCAATTCTCCACATTCCACCACTCACCTAAACACCAGGGATAATTTACAGAGGCCAATTAACTAACCAACATGCATGTCCATAAAACTATAAGACATCTCAACTCCATTCCCCTCTCTTCTCCCTGTAACCCTCGAAACTTTTACTGAACAAGAACCTATCAAACGTTATCTTAAATATGACTTGGCCTCCATAGTCATCTGTGACAATGTGTTCTATTGATTCACCACCTTCTGGCAAAAAAAATTCTTTCTCATCTTGGTTCTAAAGGGATACCCTTCTATTGCCCTCTGGTCCTAGACCACACTACCCCCTCCCCCACCGTATGAACCATTTCCTCAACACCCACCTAAACTAGGCCTTCCAATATTCAGTAGGTTTCAATGAGATCCCTCCCTCTCCTCTCACTCTTCTAAACTCCAGGAGCTCCAGGCCCAGAGCTGTTGATCATTCCACACAAATTAACCCTTTCATTTCCATGAACCTCCTCTGGACCCTCTCCAATGCCAGCATGTCCTTAGGCTACATCCACACTAGACCGGATAATTTTGAAAACGCCAGTTTCGTGTAAAAACGATAGGCATCCATACTATGTGTTTTTGAAAATATCTCTATCCACATTGAGATGGAGATTTTGGTGAATCTCCTCCTACTGGGCATGCGCAGGACACATCTACTGAAAACAAGTGACATGTTTGGTGTTGAATCTCACTGTGAAAGTGCGCGTTTGTGTAGTTACAGACTAGAAAAACTTAAAACGATGGACAGCTGTTGGCTCTCGCGCAGGAGAACTTAAAAGTTTAAAAAAAAACAAATACTGGAGCATATGGAGGCAACCGACAGGGAGTTGACGGACAGATTGGCCCTGCTGACGACTAACATTGAAAAACTAACTGTTGCATTAATAAAGCACCCTGCTAAATGTATAGAACATGTGTGCATCAGTGTTATCTTGTATTTCCATACAATGTTACATTAGGCTGTTACACATCTATTGTCAGAGAAGTACTTGCATAAATAGGTAAACTACCTTCATACAAGCAAGGACAGAAAACAGGGCAAAGTGAGTATACTTATTTATTCAGTAAGTTATGGGTCAAAGTATTTGGTGAGTACATTTCTAACTCTTCTGGCTTCAGTCTTGTTGCCATCTGTTCTGAAATTGTTAGGTTGTGTTGTCTGACAGCGTTTTCAGATTTCTCCGGTTACCCTGTCCACACTGATCCAGCCAATCCGGCGTTTTCAAAAATATGCACTTAGGAGAGCGTTTCTGAAAAGCTCCAGTTTCAGGGGACGGAAACACCATTTCAGTGTGGACGGAGGGTAAAAATGAAGAGAAAAAGCTTCGGTAACGGATTTATCCGGCGTAGTGTGGACATAGCCTTAGTTTGACATGCGGCTCCAAACGTAATCAGACCAATGCCTCATAAAGGGTTTTGGCCCAAAATGTCAACAATACTCTTTCCATAGATGCAGTATTTTGCGTGTGTTGCTTGGATTTCCAGTAGCTGTAGATTTTCTCTTGTTTGTGACCAATGCCTTACAAAGTTTCAGCATTACTCCCTTGCTCTAACGCCTTCTGAAAATGAGTATCACTGGGTTGTGGGAGAAAACGGGAGCACTGGGTGGAGAGCCATGTTGTCACAGGGTGAAGATGGGAACTCCACATGTTCAGGATTGAGCCCTGTGCCTGATCAGCTCTAAAGCTCTGACACTGTGCTGACTCTTCTCACTGGACTGGGAAATTATTTCAGCCTCTCCCTTGGATGAAAACTGATCATTCGATGCACTTTGTTTCCCCCTGCACAGCTTCCCTCAGTGACACCCTCCAGCGAAGGATGCATTCTGAATTAAGTTTCTCACAGCAGGGAGACCTCTTGGAACCTGCGTGCTCTCCCTGTGAGTGCAGGGGTTCCCTCTGGGTGCTCCGGTTGATGTTTTATTTGGAGATTCAGCACAGTGACCGGGCATTACGGCCCAATGAGCTCACACCGCCCGATTGCACCCACCTGACCAATAAACCTACTAAAGTGCAGGTCTTTGAACTGTGGGAGGAAACCAGAGCACCGGGAGGAAACCCACGCAGTGCAAATCCTTCCAGACAGCGGCAGGAATTGAACACTAACCACTACACTACTGTGTGGCACTTCACACATCCCAACGACATGCAGACTGGGAGTTTAATTGCCCATTGTATGTTGGCCCAGTGAGTGGCAGACACTGGGGTAAGTGGATGAGAATGTAGGGGGAGTTTTTTTAGAAGAGGATTAGTATAGAAGTGATTAGTGAACAGCAAAGGCCAAAGATCCTGTTTTCATCACGTGTGAATCATGGTCCCAACCAAAAGAAAGCTTTAAATTCATGCCTTGTTCTTTATAACCTTGGGCCTTCCCTGGTCTCTTTACACCTTTTGGAAAGGCCACAGATTAATGTCCTGTCTGGGTAGTGTCACCACAGCAGATTTCTTTGTTATGACAGATTTCACAGAATGTCTCTGTACTTTTTTTACAGTCCGTCTTGATGAGTCTCAGGGTCCAACAGTTTTCCAGCCACTCTCTCAGCTTGTCGTCTTCAAAGATTCATGACACAAACGCTGTCCCTGTGTAGTTTAGGGCAGTCCTTTTCTCTGCATCTGGGTTGAAATGTCTAATTCCAGAGGGCATGTATTTAAGGTGAGAGAGGGTCATTTCAAAGGAGATGTGAGGATAGAGACTGCAGTTGATCCACACACTGGTGAGGCTGAGCTTGGCACATTGTGTTCAGATTTGGTCAGCTCACTACAGGAAAAATGTCATTAAGACCATAAGACATAGGAGCAGATCTGGGCTGTTTGGCCATTCGAATCTGCTTCTCTATTCAATCATTGCTAATTTATTTTACTACTCAACCCCATTCTACTGCCTTCTCCCCATAAATGTTGACACCCTTACTAATTAAGTACATATCAACCTCCACTTGAAATATACCCAATGATTTGCCTTCCTTGGCAATGAATTCCACAGATTCACCACCCCTCTGGCTGATGACACTCCTCCTCATCTCTGTGCGAAAAGGACACCCTTCTATTCTGAGGATGTGTCCTCTGGCCTTCGACTCGCCTGTTATGGGAAACATTCGCTCCACGTACACTCTATCTCGGTCTTTCAATAAGATCACAACCCTCCCCCCCCCCCCCCCAATTCTTCCAAACTCCAGAGAGAAAAAGCCCAGAGTTGTCAAACACTCTTCAGATATTAACCCTTTCATTCTTGGAATAATTCTTTTAAACCTCCTCTAGGCCCTCTCCATTCCAGCACATCCTTTCTCAGATAAGGGGTCCAAAACTACTCACAATACTCCAAATGCAGCCTAACCAATGCCTTATAAAGGCTCAGCACTACATCCTTACTTAATGATAGATAGATAGATAGATAGATAGATAGATACTTTATTGATCCCAAAGGAAATTACAGTGTCACAGTGGCATTACAAGTGTACAGATATACAAATATTAGAAGAAAAGTAGAAAGAATTTTTTTAAAAGTTACCACAAACACTCTAACAGGAAGGGGTCATCACTTACCCATGACTCATGACTCCCTTTCTATGACTCATAGACCCTAATGGTTGTCCCATTGTTATTTCACAGTACTGCTAGCCAGTTAAGGCAACACACTTAAACTGTAATTAAGCTGAAAAGAGTGAGAGATTTATGACAATGGTGCCAGGACTTGAGAGACTGGGCTCTGGAGAGAAGTTAAGTAGGTTGGGACTTGTTATGGCAAGCCAAAACAACCAACCAACACCTGACTTTCACTTGTCCCTATCAACATGTTAATGCTCTTGGGTAAACCATTTCATGATTTGGGACGTGCTGTTGCGTTTTTGAGTTTTGAGATTTTTGTAGCTGTGTGGTTTAACTGAATGAATATTATTTCGAGTTCCAGCTTTGATCGTTCTCCTGCCTTTGGGTCTCACCAGTAGCTATAGACAACCAAACACAACAAATTAGCGAAGAGGTGCAATATTATCTTGACATGGTAACTTAAGCAGGAGACTTGCGTGCAATTCTGCAACAGCAACAAGCTCGACTTGAGGTGGCCCAGCTAAAGTTAATTGAAACCAGTGAGTCAAACAACATTGGTGTCAACCACCGAACAGAATTCATGCAAGTCAGTCGTTGCATTTATTTCGATGCCACTTTGGAAGTTATACTTGAATCACTGTTTTAAAGATACATTCCGGGTTGAATTCACCAGTAAAGGCTAAAGATCATGCATTGAAGTCACACACTTTGATCAGAAAATTGGGTACTGCTGAACCTTGAGCGTTAGTTCAACTTCATTAAGAACCTGCGAGATCTATCATTTGAGAAAGCAGTCCAACAGCTAACTGAGAGCAGTCACCTCTCTTCAGACTTTACTGCCATGGCTAGAGACTTGCGAAACACAACACCAATGACTTCATCACATTTGCCAGTGTGGTCACTCATGAATGTGAAAAGCTCAAGCTGGGCAACAGTTCAAACGTCTGATTTTTATTTGTGGTCTTCAGGCAGCTCTTCCTGGCCAGACTGGAGCAAAACCCTGCTATGACTCTACAAATTGTCATTCATAAACAGTTCTTGGCCAGTCTGGAGCAAGACCACGGTGTGACTTTACAAGCTGTCACTCAATGTCAGTACTTAATCAGCCAGAAACACAATTCCAACCTGATTGAACAGGACAATGTCATATGCAGTCTCCAATGGACCAGACATCATCACTCAGCAGGTCAGTTGGAACTGTGGTGCATGGTATTATGCAAGAAACTTAATACAAGAAACACATTTGCAGTGAATGCCAACATCGTGGTCACAAATAAGGTTTTGCTGTCCTTTAGCAAGTGAAACACAAGGACACAAAGTTTCAAAAGCCATTAAACTCTACAAGGAATTTAATGGTCACATTCAAAGTTGACTTCATCCCCAGGAGACGGTACGCCAATGTATTTATAAGTTGGCATGGCATTATTTCTCATAAAGTACATGGCGGGTACCTGGGTCCCCACCAATCACATCAAATTATCACTCTGCCTGCAGTGTATCAGGTGGCACACTCCAGCTGATCGGCAAACTGCACTGCACGGTGAAGCTGAACAGTAACAAATCAATGGTGTGCTTTACCTACGGACCTGCCAGATCTGAATGACCTTGGCATTGACTGGACAGACAAACTTGATCTCTGGAGCATCCCTCTGGATGGGTTTGTACAAAGACATCAACCACGTCAATCGATGCCATGCCACCCTCAGTATGCAAGACCATCCAACAACAATGGCAAAGGCAGCAATGTTTCAGGGCTCAGGCTGCTGTACTAAACTCTGTCCCTGTCCATCCAGACGCAAGGCCAGTACCACATGCAGCCCCACCAAACATGGAGCAAGAACTAGATCGCATGTAACAATCTGGTGTGATCAAAGCTGTCGCCTTCTCACGTAGAGCAGCTCCAACAGTCATCATCAAGAAAGCCAATAGTACAGTGAGGTTGCATACAGACTTCACAGCTGGAGACACACAGGTACCCATTACCAGATCTCTTTGCAAAAGTGAATGATTATCACTACTTTGTGAAATTGGATTTGGCTGAAGCCCATCTCCAGGTAGATGTGATGGAAAATTCACAGGAGCTTCTCACCATTAGGACATATAAAGGTTTGTTTTTCTCCCTCTGTCTGCCTTTTGGAGTAAAGGCAGCTCCTTCAATTTTCCAACAGATTATGGACACCATGTTGCATGGTACTGATGGCGTTAACGCTTACCTCGGTGGCATCATGGTGATGGGCATGGATCAGACAGAATTATGCTAACATCTGGACCATGTTTTGAACAAACTACAGGACTTTGGATTGCAGCTTCAGCCAGAAAAAATGCAGCCTCCTTATGTCTTCTATCAAGTATCTGAGATCCATCATGGATGAGCATGGTCCTCATCACCATCTTAAAGGTGTCTCCACCATCAGATGTCAGCACTTTATGATCAGTCACTATTTGGCATTTCTCCCAGCAATGCACTGGCTGAGGGAAGCCACTCAACACCCTGCTCAACAAGGGTGCAAGCAGAAATGATCCAAGCAATGCCAATCAACTGTTGATCAGGTGAAGAATATGTCATCGTTTGACCTTCTTTCAATGCATTTTAACTTCAAGTTGCCAATTGTTGTGAGGATGGATTTGTCCAACCATGCGTAGGAGCTGTCATTTCCCATATCTTCTCTGGTACCTCCCAAAAGCTGTCATGCATGCAGCCAGATCACTGACTAGAGTGATGAATGTGTGGAATTCATCACTATAGCCGGTTGTGGAGGTCAAGTCGTTGAGTATATTTGAAGCAGAGTTGATAGGTTCTTGCTTAGTCAGGGCATCAAAGATTACGGGGAGAAAATAGGAATGGGATTGAGAGGATAATAAATCAGCCATGACAGAATGGCAGGGCAGTCTCAATAGCCCAATAGGCTCTTTTTATCATTTTCAGAATGAAAGTTTATTTCAAGTGCTGGCTTTGCTCTCGCTCCTGGCTTCGAGTCTCATCGGTAGTTGTAAGTGAGCCAAAACCACAGGGCTGCATCCAATAAATGACTTGAGAATGAAGGGTGATCTTGTTGCATGCCATCTTGGACAATGTCTCCCATCCACTCCATAATGTACTGGTTAGGCACAGGAGTGCATTCAGCCCGAGACTCATTCCACTGAGATGCAACACTGAGCTTCATAGGAAGTCATTCCTACCTGTGGCCATCAAACTTTACAACTCCCCCCCCCTCAGAGTGCCAGACACCCTGAGCCAATAGGCTGGTCCTGGACTTATTTCCACTTGGCATAATTTACTTATTATTATTTAATTATTAATGTTTTTGTATTGTTATATTTCTACACTATTCTTGGTTGGTGCCACTGTAACAAAACTCAATTTCCCTCGGGATCAATAAAGTATGTCTGTCTGTCAAGAACTGGAGGCCAGAGGTTTAAGGTGAGATGGGAAGGATTCAATACGTATCAGAGGGCCAATTTTTTTTCACCCAGAGATCGGTGAGGACATGGAACAAGCTGCTAGAGGAAGTGGTTGCTGACTTCAGGAGGGCACAGAGCGACCACACTCTGCTGAACATCTACGGCTCCTCCATAGAGATCATAAAGAGAACCAAATTTCTTGGTGTTCACCTGGCAGAGAATCTCACCTGGTCGCTCAATACCAGCTCCATAGCAAAGAAAGCCCAGCAGCGTGTCTACTTTCTATGAAGGCTGAGGGAAGTCCATCTCCCCCACCCTTCATCACATTCTACAGAGGTTGTATTGAGAGCATCCTGAGCAACTGCATCACTGCCTGGTTTGGAAATTGCACCACCTCGGATCGCAAGACCCGGCAGTGGATAGTGAGGTCAGTTGAGAAGATCATCGGGGCCTCTCTTCCCGCCATTACAGACGTTTACACTATATGCTGCATTCACAAAGCAAACAGCATTATAAAGGACCCCATGCAACCCTCATACAAACTCTTCTCCCTCCTGCTATCTGGGAAAAGGCACTGAAGCATTCAGGCTCTCACGACCGAGACTATGTAACAGTTTCTTCTCCCAAGCCATCAGACTCCTCAGTGCCCAGAGCCTGGACTGACACCAGTTTACTGCCCTCTACTGTCTTGTTTATTTTTTATTGTAATACCTGCACTGTTTTGTGCACTTTATGCAGTCCTGGGTAGGTCTGTAGTCTAGTGTAGCTTTTTTTTTTCTCCTGTGTTTTTATTACACAGTTTAGTGTAGCTTTTGTAGTTTCATTTAGCACCATGGTCCTGAAAAACATTCTCATTTTTACTGTGTACAGTACCCACAGTTATGGTCGAAATGACAATAAAAAATGACCACTTGGTTGAAGCAGGTACAATAATCACATTTACAAGGCACTTGGACAACTACCTGAATTGGGCATAGACACGTGGGTAGTTGAGCACAGACACACCGTCAGGTACAAACAGGACTGGCTTGGAAGGGAGTCTTGGTTTGGCCTATAGCAGCGGGCTGAGGGGTTAAGTTGTTGATTTATTTTATTTCATGATACAGCACAGTAACAGGCAATCGAGCCCAATGTGTAATTACACCAATGTCACCAATTAACCTCACCTGGACATGTACAGAATGTGGGAGGAAACCCATGCGATCATGGGGAGAATATACAAATTCCTACATGTATATACGGTGGCAGAACTGAACCTGGGCTGTTGGCACTGGACTGGTCTTACTCTAACATTAACACTACCGTGCCACTGAGAACTACAATCTATTGCCACTTTCAATAACACTATGCAGCAACTTATCTCTACAGACAATGGATGGGCGCTTCAGGCCTAACGAGCCACCACTGCCCAACTGCACCCATTTGCTGTGTGACTTCAAGTCAGACAATACATGCAAAAATACAAACCAAACCTGCAAACTATAGGAATAAATAGAACCAAAAGCTCGCAAGACTGATATAAATATCACAAAAACTTCGGGGGTGGCATTTTTGGGAGTTCTCTCAAGGGTAAGGGTGTAGGTATCTGTAACCTAGAGAAAGACTGTTCATACGTGATAGCAATAAAACCCCTACACGCATCTTTGTGCACCAGCTCTTTGGTGCACCCAGGTGGCCATTCTGCAGAATTGTCTGTTGGATCCAGTCATACATTTGGCTAAGCAGTTGAATGCTTGTTATTCAAGCAGAGGCGGAACATAGCAAGTCAGGGGAGTGGCCAATGAAATCGAGTCCAACAGAGTGAAATAAGCCATAAAAAATTCTAATGATTTAGGATTCTGAACCTCTGAAATTCATTGCTGCAGACAGCTGGAGAGGCTAAGGCATTTGTTGTATTTAAAGTGGAAATTGATACCTTGATTAGTAAGGGTGTCAAAGGTTACAAGGAGAATGGGATTGTAAGGGTTAATAAATCAGCCATGATGGAGTGGCAGAGCAGACTCAATGGGCCAAACATCCTACATTTTATGGATTTTAATACCGCATCTTTAATAGATCATTGAATACTCCATCGCACAGGCCCTTCAGCCCAGCTCGACCATTCTGATTATGGCCATCTCTGCCAATCCCATTTGGCTGCATTTCCTGCCACACCTCTCCTTTCCAAGCAAATGCCAAAGCTCTGGAGTTCATTCTAGACAACCACCTTTGTGTGAGAGTGGGACAGGGACAGGGGTGCAGGGAACCCTCATCTTAAACACATGCCCTCTTATCCCAGGCACTACTGCATTGAGTCCATGAGATGGAGGAGCAAACTTCTACAGCCTCCTGCATTCCAAAAGTCTGGGGTTGACTTGGTGGTGGCATCTCTTTCAGGCTCATCTGCAGCATCCAGTTGGGTGGACAACAGATTCTGGTACAAGTGCATTTGTTTCATGATAGAAGCTTACCATCTCAGCTAAGCAAACCTCTTTGCTTGTGGTCATCACAACCTTTGGAATTCCCTACGCCCAGTGACTGCTTTGTCAATTGAAGTTATTGAAGTCTGAGGCCCATGAGATTGCAGGAAGTTGAGCATATTTTCTGAAAGGTGGGCAGGAAGGAGAGTTAGTGTCAAGGCCATTATCAACAATTATCTGTTAAACAGTGTGGCATGCTCCAATTGTCTAAGACTAGCAGATGACCTTGTGTTCTTCTAAAGCTGCTACATATTAAAAGGCCTCAAGTGGAGATGGAGAGGATGTTTCTTTCCTCTCTTGTCCAGGACCAGAGGGCAGAGCCTCAAAATGGAATGATGTCCCATTAGAACAGAAGGAATTTCTTTAGCCAGAGGGTGATGAATCTGTGGAATTCATTGCCACAGATGGCTGTGGAGGTAAAGACATTGGGTATATTTAAAGTGACTTTGAACCCCAGAACCCAGGTGAGCGGTCCCAGTCCCTAAAGGAGACCAATCATTAAAAGACAAGGTGAATTTGAAGTTCTCACAGGTCAGTTCTGACCGATATTTGTTCTTTAAGCATAGTATGGTACAGCTCAGCAGGGTGGCTGTTAGCTCATTAAATTGCAGCACCAGCTGCAAGATTGGGTTTGATCCCCACTGCTGTCTGGAAGGAGTTTGAATGTTCTCCATGACCACATGGGTTCTCAACTTTCTTTCCACATCCCAGAGATGTAGAGGTATTTGGGCATTCCGTGTAGGTATCAGAAGCACAGCGACACTTGTGTACTGCCTCCAGCACAAACCTCATTGATTTGACAAAAACGATGCATTTCACTGTTTTGATGGACATGTGACAAATAAAGCAAATCCTCATCTTCTTCCTTTTCCAAAATAGGTTAAGAAATCTCTAACCATGCTGTGGAAAACTAGATTGTTGCAAAGCAGTTCAGGGCAATGGAAGAGGTTAAAGATGACAATTGCCTTCACAATCAAGACAGCTGAAGCAAGGTGTCTTCAACTAAGCCGCTCAGCAATAAGAACCACAAGGAAGCAAAGGATCAGTTTTATTACTTTGTTGTTGGGTAATGAACATACAGTAGCATTTCAAAATTCACAACAGACAGCACTGCCAGTCATTTTGGGTTCTGGAATGCCACACAGAATCTAACATTGGCTGCTTGCAACCAAGTAAAATATTTAAATTAATAGATGCCAGAGAGCATCATGCCATGTGTTACCAATGGTATCAATGCCTTTATTGTTCATAGACAGATGCAATGAACACTGAAAATGTCAGAATGTTCAGACCATCAGAGAACTTTATATATATATACACACACACACACAGATGGCAGCAATGTCTCACATTAAACAAATGCATAACTACAAATACAGGGCTAGCTGGATTAAACAAAACCATTGATTGTACAACTCAATAATAAATGGTTGCATAACTTAGTAATTAAAATACTGCGTAATCAAGGGATCCATATGATTGACCACCAACCTGCAGAGGCTAGGGCAGCATTAAAAAAACTAAAAGATGATCAACATCTTTGACTATTTGCACTGATGAGGCAGATCTGCATTTCACAGGATACAGGGCAGAGAAGATACAGGGCTGGCATTTGTCTGGGATGGAACGAAGAGTGCAACTAAGAATTCCAGAGTGAGATGGGATTGGCTTGGCATCTCCCACCCCTTAGTATTCGAACAGTCTCTGCAAGTGGTACGACTGCCCCTCTGCTCACCATTCCCGTTCAGTCTTGATCTCAAGTACTGTGCAGAGTCTTCATGTTGTCCCCACAGGTTTTCCCTGGCTTTAGGTTAATTGGGTTACCTCCCACCCCACCCCCAGTGTAGTGGGAGAAAAAAGTGATGAATCGATGCAAGTTGAACAGAAACTATGGGGAAATAGTTGCTCAGAACTGGCATTGCCTTAATGGGCTGATTAGTCTTTGATGCTGATGAAAATAGAAGTAACGTGCACATGTTAATTACCACTTTTGTGGTGAAAACTTGAGAAACATCAGTCGAGTGTTTTTGATATTGGGGAGGAACAAAAAAAAAAAGGAAAAAAAGATTTAAGGATAAAATCTGAATAGATGTACAAAGTGAACTGTAATTTAGTTTGTATGTCAGGTATCATAACTGCAGCTGTCTAAAAAAGCAGGTATTCAGTAATCAATGATACTTGCATATTTGGGTGAATGACTTGGCAGGAGAGGGGAGCAAAAAAAAATCACACAATAACAATGTGTTTTAACAATATTGGAGCTTGCAAATGGAAGACATCCACAAAGTGCCAATAGAAGAGAAATGAGGAGAAACCAGTTTGAACACAATTTCAATATTTCTCCCCAAACTATCACCACACCCCATACATTACAGACCGTCAATATTCTTCTAGTTCTCCCATACTCCACAATTACTATCATTCAATTCATAAACTCACTGCTTCTGCCAAAAAAGGACTAAAGGTAATGAGATAACTGGATAAAAGTGCACCCCTTTCTCAAAGTTAGCTGTCACTATGATGGAGAGGGTAGGACTACAGAGAGGAAATCCAGTGCAGACTGGGTAAAGTAACCACACACCGTTTGGTTTTCCCCGTCCTGGCTCATTCCATTTTAAATGGAGTGTTTCCTATAGGTTGAATGTGATTGCCCAAAAGGACAATGTAACCCAAACGATTCACTGCCTCAAAAAAAACCACAAAAATAGACTTGTTATTTTACAAACACTGGATTTTCTCCTACCTTCAACTTAGACATCCTTTGATATATTTGATTCTTTTACACTCAGATTATCACAACAGAATTTCATGCAACAATGGGAAACAATAGCAAGTGGCCAGTTTAAACTACAAGACCTGGTCACTCCAGGGATCAGATATGCCCATGAGCATAGGGATCTGGCTGAAGCACCATAACCAGAATCAGTAAACACTGAACACTGTTTGTGATGGCAACTTCTGTACTCCTTCAAGGAGTTGAGGGGAAATTGCTCCGCTGCAGGGCTTCCTCCAACCTCACTGGCCTCCCACACACAACCCAGTTACTGAATTCGTTCAGTGAAGTTTTCTGGGAAAACTCGCCTCGAGGTTTTCAGATCTTTCTTCTGGATCCAGTCAAGTTCCTTTATGCCCATTAGCCAGCCCTCATCCTGTGAAGAAATTGTTTGCAAAAGACAGTCAATGCAGACAAGATTTTACTTTCATGGGATATTACATTTGGGACACAACAGAGAAATGACTGAAAAGCAATGTAGTAGTTTCCATTATGTTATACCTCAGTGCTTTCTAAAGTGGGTAAACTCTGATTTCCACTGTCTGAGGTTACAACACAGTGATCAGAACTGTTTATATAAAGGAAGTGAAATTAGTTGATAGCATCATAGATGATACAGCAAGGAAACAGGCCCTTCCACACATCTAGTCCATGCTGAACTACTATTCTGCCTGGTCCCATCAATCTTCACCTGGAGTGTATACCCCTCAATTTATGTACCTGCCCAAATTTCTTAGATGTTGAAATCGAATTTGCATCTATTACTTCTACTGGCAGTTCGTTCTACACTCTCACTGCTCCAAGTGAAGTTCCCCCTCCAGTTCCTTTAAGCCTTTCACCTTTCAATCTTAAACCATGACCTCTAGTTCTAATCTCTCCAAACCCGCAGAAGAAAAAGCCTATGTGCATTTACCCTACCCATAACCCTCCATTTTGTACATCTCTGCAGAGGAAGAAATTTGGGCACTAGATGCTAGACCTAGTTCAGAACAGTGCACATGGAATCCTGATTTCCAGTGCTGTACTAAAGGAGTACTACCCATTCAAAAGGTGCTGCATTCTAGTTCAGGTGCAGAAACACTTAATTCCCTTCTTGGGTTGAAAATGCAGCTTGGCTCTTTCAAAGAGCTAGTGCTTTTTCTCATCCACTCCTTGAACAGTCAACTTTTATCCTTCAATCAACAAGAACATCAAATTGCTGTATATAGGATTCCTTCAGGTCAACCTACTTCATATTTTACCGCCAACAGACTTCATGAACTCTCCTCTGCAAAATGTTTCAAATCTGATGTGACAAGTTTTTTGTGTGCATTTATTTTCCTGTAAATGTCTGCAATGAATAGTAAGCTAGTATATTGATAATAAATTTACTTTGAAATTTTAACTTCCATTTCACATTCCCATTTTAGAACATTCAACTATCGTTGAAATTCAAGCATTGAACAATACAGTCCTTCAGCCCATGGTATTAAGTAGCTAACTACCCTGATCCTTTCTGCATACACAAAGTTCACATCACCTATTCTCCACACATTCATGTGCTTCCCAAGAGTCATTAAACTCCACAACACTCCTGGCAATGCATACAAGGCACCCAGCACTAAAAACTTGCCCCAAACATCTCCTCTGAATGCTCCCCATCACACTTTAAATGCATGCCTTCTGGTATCAGACATTTCAACTATGGGATAAAGATAGTGGCTAAATGCTCAGCCAATAACTCAATCATAACTTCTATCAAATCTTCCATCAGCCACTGAGAGGTCAGAGAAAGCAACCCAAATTTGTACTAACATCTCCCTAGAGCACATGCACCCTCTCCTAAAGCTTCACATCCTTTCTTCAATAGGATGACCTGAATTGAATACAGTTTTCCATTGTGGCTTAACTAGTTTTATTCAAGATTGTTTACTGCCATTTCTCAGCTCACGAGTGTAAAGGGGATCAAAGTGATCGTTAGCCCAGATCTGATGCAGTATATAAAAAACACACAAGCATAAAGAACACAAAAAGAAAACAACAACATGAACAAAGTCTTCCACAATTACGAAGAGGCCGTCTGTGGCTATTAAAATCATTAGAAGCAAGTATAGCTTTGCTCACCTGTTCTTCTGGATTTTCATAGGTTACCACGAGAACAACATCACCCGTTTTCAGGTTTAGTTCATCAGTGTCTGTCGCATTATAATCATGCAGAGCCCGGACCTGCCACAAGAATCAATGGGAGTTATAACTTAACTGTGCATTGTAAATTCACGGCAGAAAGTTTCATTCTTCATTGATACAATAACTTATTTCTGAGCCCAGCGTCAGGTGTCATCAGTAACCTGTATTTGCAGATCTGCATTGTATCATCATGAGTTCATCAGTTCGATGGCCTGGTGGAAGAAGCTGTCCTAGAGCCTGTTGGTCCTGGCTTTTATGCTGCTGTACCGTTTCCCAGATGGTAGTAGCTGGAACAGTTTGTGGTTGGGGTGACTTGAGTCCCCAATGATCCTTCAGGCTCGTTTTACACACCTGTCTTTGTAAATAGACAGTAGGTGCAGGAGTAGGCCATTCAGCCCTTCTAGCCAGCACCACCATTCACTGTGATCATGGCTGATCATACACAATCAGTACCCTGTTCCTGCCCTTTCCCCATATTCCTTGACCCCGTTATCTATAAGAGTTTTATCTAACTCTCTCTTGAATGCATCCAGAGACTTGGCCTCCACTGCCTTCTGGGGCAGAGCATTCCACATATCCACCACTCTCTGGATGAAAAAGTTTTTCCGCATCTCTGTTCTAAATGGCCTACCCCTTATTCTTAAACTGTGGCCTCTAGTTCTGGACTAGCCCATCAGCGGGAACATGCTTCCTGCCTCCAGCGAGTCCAATCCCTTAATAATCTTATATGTTTCAATCAGATCCCCTCTCATCCTTCTAAATTCCAGTGGCTCCAATCTTTCAACATATGACAGTCCCGCCATTCCGGGAATTAACCTTGTGATCCTACGCTGCACTCCCTCAATAGCAAGAATGTCCTTTCTCAAATTTGGAGACCAAAACTGCACACAATACTCCAGATGGGGTCTCACCAGGGCCCTGTACAGCTGCAGAAGGACCTCTCTACTCTTATACTCAATTCCTCTTGTTATAAAGGCCAGCATGCCATTAGCTTTCTTCACTGCCTGCTGTACCTGCATGCTTGCTTTCATTGACTGATGTACAAGAACACCTAGATCTCGTTCTTGTCCCGAATAGTGTGAAGTTCACATCTACAGATGCACTGGGCTGTCCACACCACTCTCTGCAGAGTCCTGCGATTTAGGGAAGTACAGTTCTAGGCAGTACCAGGCAGTGATGCACCAGTCAGGATACTCAGCTCTGTCCTTGGAAAAAGTCCTTAGGATTTGGGAACTCAGCCAAACTTCAACAGGATGAGATGAAAGAAACACTGTTGTGCTTTTTTCATCACACAGCCGGTATTGGACAGACCACACGAGATCCTCGGTGATGTGTATGTCGAGGAATTTAAAGCAGTTCACCCTCTCAGCCCCAGATCCATTAATGTCAATAGGGGTTAGCCTGTCTCCATTCCACCTGTAGTCCACAAGCAGCTCCTTTGTTTTTGCGACATTGAGGGAGAAAGATGGGGGAAAATGAAAGTAATTCAAATTGAGTGTTGCAGGAGGGAATGCTAGGATTTTGGGTCCAGACAGCTGGAAGCCTGGCTACTCTCCACCAGTGAAGGATTCTGACCAATCAGAGTAGTGTAGGGGTTAGTACCTGCGATCATGACTAGGGTTCAACTCCTACTGCTGTTTGTAAATAGTTTGTATGTTTGTCAAGGGTGCTCCTGCTTCCTCCCACATTCCAAAGACCTACGGGTTAGTGTTGCCAGTTGTGGGCATGCTATGTTGGCACCAGAATCATGGTGACACTTGCAGGCTGTCCTCAGCACATCCTTGATGTAAATGCGGCATTTCATTATGTATCAATGTACATGCAGCAAATAAAGCTGATGTCTCTTTAAAACCTGGCCACTGGTCTGGGTTTCACCAGAAGCCTTTTGCATCAAACATCACCATTTATCCAAAAATCAGCAAGCTGAATTCCTGAGGCAAGAAGAAGCTAACTGCCTTTAACATCGGGTCAGTGATTGACTAAGTATGGCTTTAAGTATCCCTGGAAACTAGACAATCCACACCAGAGGTGCGTGAACAGCATTACTTTTTAAAATCAGGGCAGCAATTGAGATTTTGAAGGCAGAACTTTGCAGCAGATTTTCTGAGTTGAGAAGCGACCAATCAGAAAGAGGGATTCATTAGAACTGGCCAATAATAATAATACAAATGCAAGCAGAGCAGCCATTCTTTTGAATGCGCAATTCTTTAGAGTGGCTTTGGCCCATCAAACTTGGGTGAGGTAGATTATCTTGCAAGGTTACTCTCTGTTCTTATTTGTTCATTCCACATCTGTTAGTGCAGAGTACAGTGAGAATAGCTCCATGGGCAGTGTTTTCTACTGTGTGTGGGGGATGTGGGAAGTCTGGGAGATCTCCAGTCTCCCAGATAAACACATCTGCACCTGGTGCACCAAGCTGCAACTCCTGAGAGAAAGCTTTAAGGAATTGGAGCTGCAGCTCGATAACCTTCAACTCATATGGGAGAACGAGTTGGTGATAAGCAGGCGCTACAGGGAGATAGTCATCCCTAGCTTGCAGGAAACAGATAACTGGGTAACTATTAGGAGAAAGAGGGGAAATGCACAGTCAGTGCGGAATCCACCTGTAGCCATTCCCCTCAGTAATAGGTACACAACTTTAGATACTATCGATAGAGACACTCAGATGGTATGTTGCCTCCCTAGTGCCAGGATCAGGGACGTCTCAGATTGGGTCCATGGCATTCTCAAGGGAGAAGGTAAGCAGCCAGAAGTCTTGATACATATTGGCACCAATCATACAGGTATACAAGCTGGGGTGGTCCTGAACAGAGATTCTAGGGAGTTAGTTACAAGACTGAGAAACTGGACCTCCTGGGTAGTAATCTCTGGATTGCTGCCAGTGAAGGCAAGAATAGGATGATATAGCAGATGAATGAGTGGCTGAGGAACTGGTGCAGGGGGCAGGGTTTCAGAGTTCTGGATCACTGTGATCTCTTCTGTGGAGGTATGACCTGTACAAGAGGGACAGGTTACACCTGAACCTGAAGGGTTCCAATATCCTCGTGGGTAGGTCGGTTAAAGTGCTCAGGTCGGTTTAAACTAGTTTGATGGGGATGGCAACTGGAGTGATAGTGCTGAGATAAGATAGCTGGTTTACAGAGGTAGTGTGCAGTGGGACTCCTAGGCTGATGATGGGGTAAAACTGCAGTCAACAGAATGAGTTGTGATTTAACAGGTGGACAAAATCAAAAAGGTGAATACAGGACTGAAGGTGTTATATTTGAATGCGCACAGCACATGGAGTAAGGCAGATGAACTTGTAGCACAGTAGCAGAATTGCAGGGATGATGTTGTAGGCATCACTGAATCTTTGCTGAAAGATTATAGCCGGGAGTTTAATGTCCAAGGATACATATTGTATCAAAAGGACAGGCAGGAAGGCAGAGGGGGTAGCAGGGCTCAGTCGGTAAAAAATGAAATCAAATTATTAGGAAGAGGTGACATAGGGTCAGAAGGTGTTGAATCATTGTGGGTAGAGTTAAGGAACTGCAAGGGTAAAAGGACACTGATGGGAGTTATATACAGATCCCCAAACAGTAGTAAGGACGTAGTTTACAAGTTACAACTGGAGACAGAAAATGGATGCCAAAGGGGCAATGTTACAATAGTCATGGGGGATTTCAATATGAAGGTAGATTTGAAAATCAGGTTGGTGCTGGATTACAAGAGGGGAAATCTCTAGAATGTCTACGAGATGGCCTTTTAGAGCAGCTTGTGATTGAGCCCACTAGGAGATCAACCATTCTGGATTGGGTGTTGTGCAATGAATTGGAATTGATTAGTGAGCTTAAGGTACAAGAACCCTTAGGGACAAGTGATCATAATATGATCAAATTCACCCTGAAATTTGAGAAGCTGAAGTCAGGTGGATCAGTATTACAGTGGAGTAAACGGAATTACAGAGGCATGTGAGAGGAGTTGGCCAGAATGAATTGGAAAAAGAACACTGGCAGGGTTATCGGCCGAGCAGCAATGGCTGGAATTTCTGAAAGCAATTCAGGATATATACATCCTAAAGAGGTAGTAGTATTCTAAAGGCAAGATGACACAACTGTGACAAACAAGTGAAGTCAAAGCCAACATAAAAGCCAAAGAGGGCATATAATAGAGCAAAAAAAAGTGGGAAGTTAGGAGATTGGGAAGCTTTTAAATACCAACAGAAGGCAACCAAAAAAGTAATTCAGGTAAAGACGGAATAGGAAATTAAGCTAGCCGATAATATTAAAGAGGATACCAAAAGCTTCTTCAGGTACATAATGGAAAAGAGGCAAGGTGGATATTGGATCGTTGGAAAATGATACTGGAGAGGGAGTAAAGGGGGGACAAGGAAATGGCAGATGAACTGAAAAAGTATTTATGCCAATCTTCACTGTAGAAAACACTTGCAATATGTGGAAATTCCAGGTATCAGGGGTCATGGAGTGTGTGAAGTTACCATTAATAGGGAGGAGGTTCTTGGGAAATTGAAAGGTCTGAAGGTAATCAAATCTACTGAAAAATTGAAAATGTCACCCTTCTTGAAAAGTGGGGTGAGAGGCAGAAGGTTAAGAAATTATAGACCAGTTAGTCTGACCTCAGTAGTTGGGAAGATGCCGTAGTCAATTGTTAAGGTGGTGATTTTGGGGTACTTGATGGCACATGATAAAATAGGCTGTAGTCAGCATGTTTTCCTCAAGGAAAAAGTTGCCCAACAAATTTGATAAAATTATTTTAAGAAATAACAAGCAGTAAAGACAAAGGAGAATTGCTTGATGTTGGACTTTCAGAAGACCTTTGATCAAGTGCCACATATGAGGCAGCTTAACGAGCTGCAAGCTTATGGTTACAGGAAAAATTCTAGCATGGAGAAAGCAGTGTCCGATTGGCAAGAAACAAAGAGTGAGAATAAAGGGACCCTTTTCTGGTTGGCTGCCAGTTACTAGTGGTGTTCCACAAGGCCTGTGTTGGGACTGATTCTTTTTATGTTATGATTTGGATGATGGAATTGATTGTTTTATTGCAAAGTTTGCAAACAATATGAAGATAGGTGAAGGGTAGTTTTGAGGAAGTGAGGCTACAGAAGGACTTAGATTAGGAGAATGAGCAAAGAAATGGCAGGTGGTAGTGTCGGGAAGTGTATGGTCATGCACTTTGGTAGAAGAAATGGAAGGGTTGACCATTTTCTAAATGAAGAGAAAGTATAAAACCCTGAGACACAAAGAGATTTATTTGGGAGTCCTTGTGCAGGATTCCCCAAAGGTTAATTTGCAGGTTGAGACTGTGGTGAAGGCAGCAAATGTGATGTTCGCATTCATTTTAAGAGGGTTAGAATATAAAAGAAAGGGTGTAATGTTGAGACTGTATAAAGCACTGAGGCCTCACTTGGAGTTCTGAGAGCAGTTTTGGGCCCCTTATTCTAGAAAGGATGTGCTGAAACTGGAGAGGGTACAAAGGCGGTTCTTGAAAATGATTCCAGGATTAAACAGCTTGCCATATTAAGAGTGTTTGACGGCTCTGAGCCTGTATTCATTGGAATTTAGAAGAATTCTGTTTAAGAGTGTTTAAGACCAGAGGACACAGCCTCAAACTAGAGGGACGTCCTTTTAGAATGGAGGCTATGAGGAATTTTAGCCAGAGAATGGTTAATCTGTGGGATTTGTTGTCACAGGCAGCTGTGGAAGCCAAGTTTAAGGCAGAAGTCAATGAATTCTTGATTGGTCAGGGTACGAAGGGATATAGGGGGAAGGCAGGAAATTGGGGCTGAGAGGAAAAAGTGGATAAGCCATGAAGTGGTGGATCAGACTTGAGCCGAATGTCCCAATTCTGTTCCTATATCTAAACTGTCACTGGGCATCAAAAAACTTCAATGGTTCAAGCTTAAACATAGAAAGGATATTTGTGAACAAGAGGCCAATGATTCCAGCTCAAAGACTTCATTGTAAGAGTTCCTCAGGGCTGTAACCCTGGCCCAATCATCTTTAATCATCTTCACCGCATCATTATCCGTAGTGCAGAGATTCACTAAAGACCACAAAGTTTAATTCCATTCACAACTCAGCGAATCATACTGGGAAGCAACAGGACCTGGATAACATTCAGAGCAGGGATCAGTGGCAAATGATGTGCATATCACAAGGGACATTTCTGGAGATTTCCTTCTTTACACATTCAGTGGCATTATCATCAGCAAATTTTGCTGGGCCATCATAGGCCGGAAGCTCTACTACACTACCAGCAAAAACTCTGGTCTTTAAGTCCAGGTTTGGGTATCATGCAAAACCAATTCATCTAACATCCTGAAGTGGGAACTGTTGCAGAACAGAGGGACCTTGAAGCTCAGATATGTGATTCCCTGAAAGTAGAGTCACAGCTAGGAGGGTTGTGAATGTGGCTTTTGGTGTACTGGCTTTTCCTAGTATTAAGATTAAAAACTTAGAGTTTATGTTACTATTGTAAAAACCTTCCAGTTTAAGATGGTGCTTGTGAAGCACAGCCAGTATTTGTTGGTAACAAACAAAACAATAAATTACTGTATTAATCACACATTTTCTTGGATACGATCACTGGCATCAATAACCTGTAACTTCCCTGTTGGAACTGCCTGCCATTTTGAAATGTGAACTGAAGTCTCAAAGGTGCAGGATGACTGCATCACAGCATGTATGGACAAACTTTCTTCAGTTGTTTGATTGGACGCGACTGTGCAAGCGTGTGGATGTCAGCCAAGTAGAATGGCGAGAAGAGCTTAAACGGAGACAGCTTTAAAGAGCAGGCGCCAGAGTAGTGGGAGACAGAGTAGGAAGGCTTTGGCTCAATGGGACTTGGGTGATAACGGGTCGAGGCGAGGTAGGTTGCCAGTGTAGAACACAGACAGAAAGTGTGTGTGTGAAGCCAGTGTTCTGTGCTCAGTGTTAGGTAGTCCAGGAGACTCCCAGCCATCCAGACGGCCACATCTGTGCCAGGTGTGTCAAGCTGCAGCTCCTTAGGGACCGCATTAGGGAACTGGAGATGCAGCTCCATGATCTTCGTCTGGTCAGTGGGAATGAGGAGGTGATAGAGAGAAGCTATAGGCAGGTAGTCACACTGGGGACTCGGAAGTTAGATAAGTGGGTAACAGTCAGGAGAGGGAAGGGCAAGAGTCAGAGGCCAGAGGGTACCCCTGTGACTGACCCCGTAAGAATAAGTACTCCTGTTTGAGTACTGTTGGAGAGGGGGTGGGGGAGGGAAGGGACAGCCTACCTGGGGGAAGCAACAGTGGCTGCTGGCCCTGTGGCTCAGAAGGGTAGGGAAAGGAAGAGGATGGCAGCAGTGATAGGGGACTCTATAGTTAGAGGGTCAGACAGGTGATTCTGTGGATGCATGAAAGAAACACGGATGGTAGTTTGCCTCCCAGGTGCCAGGGTCTAAGATGTTTCTGATCATGTCCACGATATCCTGCAGTGGGAAGGAGAAGAGCCAGAGGTCGCGGTACACATTGGTACCAATGACATAGGTAGGAAAAAGTAGGAGGTCCTGAAAACATTACAGGGAGTTAGGAAGGAAGTTGGGAAGCAGGACCTCAAAGGTAGTAATGTCAGGATTACTGCCTGTGCCACATGACAGTGAGTATAGGAATAGAATGAGGTGGAGGATAAATGCATGGCTGAGGGATTGGAGCAGGGGGCAGGGATTCAGATTTTTGGATCATTGAGGCCTCTTTTGAGGCAGGTGTGACCTATACAAAAAGGACAGGTTGCACTGAAATCCTAGGGGGACCAATATCCTGGCTGGTAGCTTTGGAGGGGAGAGTTTAAACTAGAATTGCTGGGGGGTGGGAACTGAACTGAAGAGACTGGATAAGAGGCATTTAGCTCACAAATAAAGTTTGGAGAGTGTGGGAGGGAGGACAAGCAGGTGATAGAGAAGGGACGCGCTCAGACCAACTGTTTGAGATGTGTCTATTTTAATGCAAGGTGTATTATGAACAAAGCGGATTAGCTTAGTATGTGGATCAATACTTGGAGCTATGAGGTTGTTGCCATGATGGAGACTTGGATGGCTCAGGGGCAGGAATGGTTACTTCAAGTGCCAGGCTTTACACGTTTCAGAAAGGACAGGGAGGGAGGCAAAACAGATGGGGGTGTGGCACTGTTGATCAGAGAGTGTCAGCTGCAGAAGAGGCGGAAGTCATGCAGGGATTGTCTACTGTGTCTATGTGGGTGGAAGTTAGGAATAGGAAGGGTTCAATAACTCTGTTTTTATAGACTACTCAACAGTAACATCGAGGAGCAGATAGGGAGACAGATTGTGGAAAGGTGTAATAACAGGGTTGTTGTGGTGGGAGATTTTAATTTCCAAAATATCAGTTAGCATGTCTCTAAAGCTAAAGGTTTAGATGGGGTGCTGTTTGTTAGGAGTGTTCAGGAAGGTTTCTTGACACAGTATAAGCCTACAAGAGGAGAAGCTGTACTTGATCTGGTTTTCGGAAATGAACCTGGTCAGGTGTCAGATCTCTCAGTGGGAGAGCATTTTGGAGATAGTGATCATAATTCTATCTCCTTTATCATAGCATTGGAGAGGGAATGGAACAGACAGTTAATTGGAGTTAAGGGAATTATGAGGTTATCAGGCAGGAACGTGGAAGCATAAATTGGAAACAGATGTTCTCAGGGAAATGTGCGGAAGAAATGTGACAAATGTTCGGGGATATTTGCATGGAGTTCTGCATAGGTACACTCCAATAAGACAGGGAAAGGATGGTAGGGTACAGGAACTGTGGTGTACAAAGGCAGCTGTAAATCTAGTCAAGAAAAGAGCTTATGAAAGATTCAAAAAAAAACAACCAGGTAATGAGGGAGATCTAGAAGATTATAAGGCTAGCAGAAAGGAGCTTAAGAATGAAATTATGAAAGCCAGAAAGAGCCATGAGAAGGTCTTGTCAGACAGGATTTAGGAAAACCCCAAGGCATTCTACAAGTACGTAAAGAGAAAGAGGATAAAATGTAAAAGAATAGGACCTATCAAGTGTAATAGTGGAAAAGTGTGAATGGAACTGGAGGAGATAGCAGAGGTACTTAATGAATACTTTACTTCAGTATTCACTATGGAAAAGGATCTTGGTGATTGTAGGGATGACTTAGAGCGGACTGAAAAGCTTGAGCATGTGGATATTAAGAAAGGGGATGTGCTGGAGGTTTTGGAAAGCATCAAGTTGGATAAGTCACCAGGACCGGATGAGATGTACCACAGGCTACTGTGGGAGGTGAGGGAGGAGACCGCTAAGCCTCTGGCGATGATCTTTGCATCATCAATGAAGACAGGATAGGTTCTGGAGGATTGGAGGGTTGCGGATGTTGCTCTTATTCAAGAAAGGGAATAGAGATAGCCCAGGAAATTATAGACCAGTGAGACTTACTTCAGTGGTTGGCAAGTTGATGGAGAAGATCCTGGGAGGCAGGATTTATGAACACTTAGAGGGGAATAGATTAGGAATAGTCAGCATGGCTTCATCAAAGGCAGATCATGCCTTATGAACCTGATTGGATTTTTTGAGGATGTGACTAAACATACTGATGAAGGAAGAGCAGTAGGTGTAGTGTATATGGATTTCATCAAGGCATTTGACAAGGTATCTCATGCAAGGCTTATAGAGAAAGTAAGGAGGCATGGGATCCAAAGGGACATTGCTTTGTGGATCCAGAACTGGCTTGTCCACAGAAGGCAAAGAGTGGATGTAGACTGGTCATATTCTACATGGAGGTCAGTGACCAGTGGTGTGCCTCAGGGATCTGTTCTGGTACCCCTACCCTTCGTGATTTTTATAAATGACCTTGATAAGGAAGTGGAGGGATGGGTTAGTAAATTAGCTGATGACACAAAGGTTGAGGGTGTTGTGGATAGTGTGGAGGGCTGTCAGAGGTTACTTTGTGACATTGATAGGATGCAAAACTGCACCGAGAAAAAAGGCAGATGGAGTTCAACCCAACTAAGTGTGAGGTGGTTCATTTTGTTAGGTCAAATATGATGGCAAAATATAGTATTAATGGTAAGACTCATGCCAATGTGGAGGATCAGTGGGATCTTCTGGTCTGAGTCCATGGGACACTCAAAGCTGATGCGCAGGTTGACTCTGTGGTTAAGAAGGCACATGGTGCATTGGCCTTCATCAATCGTGGAATTGAATTTAGGAGCAGAGAGGTAATGTTGCAGCTATGTAGGACCCTGGTCAGACCCCACTTGGTGTACTGTGCTCAGTTCTGGTCACCTCACTACAGGAAGGATGTGGAAACCATAGAAAAGGTGCAGAGGAGATTTACAAGGATGTTGCCTGGATTGGAGAGCATGTCTTATGAGAATAGGTTGAGTGAACTCAGCCTTTTATGCTTGGAGCAACGAAGGATGAAAGGTGACCTGATAGAGGTGTACAAGATGATGAGAGACTTTGATCGTGTGGGTAGTCAGAGGTTTTTTCCCCAGGGCTGAAATGGCTAGCATGAGGGGGCACAGTTTTAAGGTGCTTGGAAGAAGGTACGGAGGAGATGTCAGGGTAAGTTTATTTTTAAAACGCAGAAAATGGTGAGTGCGTGGAATGGGCTGCCGGCAAAGGTGGTGGAGGTGGATACAATAGGGTCTTTTAACAGACTCTTGGATAGGTACGTGGAGCTTAGGAAAATAGAGGGCTTTGGGTAATAATAGGTAATTTCTCAGGTAAGGATGTTTGGCACGGCTTTGTGAGCCGAACGGCCTGTATTGTGCTGTAGGTTTTCTATGTTTCTATGTTAACTGAGATGACAGGACCTGGGCTCGAGAGCAGGGAATGAGCCAATATTTGGCCATTGCTGGAGTGGTCATTTGATGGGCAGAACCACAGCTGCAGTTCAGCAAAGAGACGAGTAGATCTCACAGAGCAGCAAGCGTAACTGGCCCTGTCACCCTGATCTTTTTAATCCAGTTGGTGCTTAAGCCATCCAAACCTTGGGTCATTCCTTGCCATCAGACCTGGGCTCTGCTACTGCAATATGCCCTTGGGCCTGAGCCCACCGCCTCGATTTGACCCATACCCAACCATTCCAATTTGCTTCATTGCTTAAGTTTGTCATACCTCGGATCCTCCCTCGCTCTCAGGCTCAGACCTGGACCCCACTGCCTCAACTCTGCCTCACAGGTTGTATATAGTATGCATATTTGACAATAAATGTACTTGAACTTCGCTGATGAGACCACATTTAGCATATTATATCCAGTGAAGTCAGCACTGTTTCCTTAAGGGTAAGTATGTTCGAACTCCAAGGAAACAACAGGCAGTATAGACAAAGCAGAGTTAGTGGATGTTGTTTACTCGGATTTTCAGAAGGACTTTGACAAGGTGCTGCTCGAGGCTGCTTAAAAAGATGAGAACCCATGGTAATCCATGCGATAGCATCATGAATAAAACATTGGCTGATTCTCCAGAGGCAGATAGGAACAAAAGGGACTTTTCTGGTTGGCTGCCAGTGACTAGTGGTGCTCTGAAGGGTTGGTGTTGACACTGCTTCTTTTCACATTATATGTCAATGATTTGGAAGGAGGAATTAACGGCTATGTGGCCAAGTTTACAGACGATACAAAGATAGGTGGAAGGGTACGTAGTGTTGAGGAAGAAGGAAGTCTATAGAAGGTCTTAGATTAGAAAAGTGGGCAAAGATGTGGCAGATGGAAGACAGTGAGGGAATCGCATGGGGATGCACCTTGGTAGAAGGAATAAAGGTGCATAGACTTTTCTAAAAGGAGAAAATACAGAAATCAGCTGTGCAAAGGGGACTTGGAGTTCTTGTACAGGATTCCCCAAGTTTAACTTGCAGGTTGAGTCAGTGGTAAGGCAGGCAAATGCAATGTTAGCATTCATTTCAAGGGGACTCTAACATTAAAGGATGTAATGCTGAGGCTTTATAAGGCACTGGTCAGACTACACGTGGAGTGTTGTGAGGAGCTCTGGCACCTTCATCTAAGAAAGGATATGCTGGCATTGGAGGGCCAGAGCAGATTCACAAAAATGATCCTGGGGATGAAAGGGTTAACATACGAGGCGTGCATGATGACTCTGCGCCTGCACTCGTTGGGAGTTTTGGGGGGGGGGGTGGGGGGAGGAGAGGAAGAAGAGAGAATTTCATTGAAACCTGTCAAATACTGAAAGGCCTAGACAGTGGATATGGAAAGGATATTTCCAATTGTGGGCAATCTGAGACCAGAGGCAGAGCCTCTGGAAGGATGTCCTCTTGGCTAAAAAATTCCACCTCATCTTTATACTGACGGTGTTGAATCTGTGGAATTGCCACAGATGGCTGTGGAGAATGAATCATTGGGATAATAAAGTGGAGGTTGACAGATTTTTGACTAGTAAGGGCATCAACCGTTACAATGAGAAGACCAGAGAATGGGGTTGAGAATCAGCCATGATTGAATGGTGGACCAGACTCAATGGGCCAAATGGCCTAATTCAGCTCTTATGTCTTATGATCTAAGCTCTTGCAAATTGGACCAGCTTGGTTAGCATGGACCAGTGGGCCAAAGGGCCTGTTATTGTTCTGTATGACTTAAAGACCAAGCATTTCCACCAGACTCTGTGGAAATATTCCTTTGGCCCAACTCTGGCCAGTCCGATTCCCGGCATATCCTGCAGATACTGGAAAGAAATGTCAGTGGGATGACACTTGCTTTGGCTGCAGTTCCAATAATTCTCACGTAACGCAACTATTTTTATGCACCACTGTCAACATTAATTTCCTGTAGTGTAGGTACTCATTAGACTACAGTACCACCTCGATTACTAGAGGGCAGCTAGAACATGAGAACATCACTTCACACCTCCCTTCAAGTTACACACCGTCCCCAACCAGGAACAAATTCCCTCAAGCAGCAGGTTGAACACCAGAGCTCCTTCCCATCACTGAAGGAATATCTTCATCAGTTCATACACTAGTTCAGCTCATCACATTTTTAATTTCAGTTCTGTTTTGGACAATAAATGTTGGTCATACTGATGACAATGTTTCTAACAAATCAATTAATTCATTAAATGGTAAATTGATGAAGTTCTCACCTACCTTAAACTGAAATCCGGGTGGCAGTTCACTCTCCTCCGTGGGGACGGTGTCATACACAGCACCATTCGTAGACTCTGCCGAGGTCTCTACTACCACATTTGGGATGACATTCTTAGTCTTAAAAACAAAGGGAAGCTTTAATATGTTGGAAACCAAATAACACTGTGACTTACCTAAATGTTTATTTTCGTAAATCATAGTAGCAGTATGATATTCAAGGTGTTATTGGACAAAATTAGCCTGCTTTTGCAGTATTATAGTGTTTCCAAGGTAATTAAACATTAAGGGGCCAACAGCAACATTCAACAGAACATGATAGGAAGATATTGGATCAGCAATTATTGTTGGACACAGATGGCCTTTTAGCAAATTGGAAAGAGTTCAAGAGCTCTAGACACCGGCAACTCAGCACTCTAAGCAATGGAAACTAGGGAAGGTACAGGAAGCTGAACTGGTAGAGTCCACAGATTGAAGGGTTATAACAGAAGCAGTTTCAAAGAAATAAGGTTCAAGGTTTTGGCTAAACAGATTGAATACAAGGTGTCATTTATAAGGATAAAAATTGTTTTGATCAAAGGCATTACTAGAGAAAAGATGAGGACAGAGCTACAAAAAAAGGACTAAAAATTACTGGCTGCTAAGCTTTTGATAAGGCAGACTGAAAAGAAAAATCACAATAGAAATGGAAGTTTGCCTCAACATTCCTTCTTTTCTGCTCACCTCCACCTTGCCTTAACAATACAAATGTGGAAGGACCTCCAAGCACAGGTGGCAGACACCAGGATAGAAATTCTGAATCAAAGGAAAGCATTTTATGACACAGGGGTCAGGGAGGCAACAGGAACCTTAAGATTTTCCTTTAGAAGACACGTAAGCAGCCAGGAGCCAATGGTAGGAGCAAGTGCAGTTTTCACAGGGCAATTACATCTCTTTACACAACAGTATTGGAAGGACTATGCAAAAATAAAATCATGTAGCAACATAAATTTCATGATGTTCATCTCTAGCATTTTCAGCTTTCCAGAATTTCTTAAGGTTTCTCCACACTGCATTGACTAGAGAGCAAGATATGTATCCAAGCTTGATCATCCTATTTGCTTATACATTAGACTTGATAGAGGCATACAAGATGCTAAGAAGGTATAGATTGAGTGGATAGCTAGAAACTTCTTCCCTGGGCAGAAATGACTAATGCAAGGGCACGTAATTTTAAGGAGATTAGAGGAAAGTACATGTCAGAGATACTGTAGGTTTTTTTTAAATAGAGTGGAGGGTGACAGGGTGGTGGCAGACAATTGCATTAGGGCCATTTAAGAAACTCTTAGATAAGCACATGGATGAGAGAAAGAGATAGGTCTATGTATGATGGAAGGGTTAATTGACTGAGAGTAGATTAAAAGGTCAGCACAATATTGTGGGCCAAAGGGTCTATGTTCTGTGTTCTCAACTGCTATCAAGATCCAATATAGTTGTTCTAGTGTTCAGGCAAACAAGATAATGATCAACCTAACCAACCAATGGAAGATACAAAACTGATCAAAAAGCTCATTCTACCCGTTCCCAAGAAGTTAACAGCTCCACCACCCTGCTCAAAGAGAAAGGTATAAAATCAGCCGTAAAGACACTGAGGCTTTAGTGGCCTGTTTCTAAACTGTGTACAAGCAAAACAAGGCATCACCGTCACAGCTGGAGTCTCTGCTTCATTCTCATTCTCCACAACTTCACACTTTGGTTCAGCTTGTATCTCCAACTGAAAGGGAAAAACACATCAGAAGGAAAGCAAGCTTCTAAACAGTTAAAAATACTTCAATTCTCAACATTCTAATAACATTGTAAAGTGTTTGCCTCTTGGTCACACTTCACTGCTCTAATCACTACACTTCAGGTCAAAACATGAGCAAACAGACGCAATCAGACTTCAGTCACTCAACACTCTCAACAACCTCCACCTAGCCTCAAGATCCCCGAAAAGAGAGTGGAGGGAGAGAGAGGCATCCAGAAGACAAATTGGTTGCAGACAAATCTCCTCCCAAGAAAGGAAAACAAATGTGGCTGATATCCCAGAGCAGCCTGCGAGTAGACAGCCAGGCTGCTTTAAAATACGAGGGGTATTTGTTGGGAGGGAAAGGGAGGGGTTGTCAGAGGTGTTCATTCCATTACCCCCCCCCCCCCCCAGAGAGTGGTGGGTCTGTGGAAGGCACTGACAGGGGTAGGGGGAATGCAATAGAAGCAGATAGGCACAGGGAGGAAAGAAAAATGAAGGGCTATGTGTAAAGGAACAGTTACATTGATGGAGTAGATGAAGGATTGGCACAAAGAGCCTGTATTGGGCTTCACAGAGTTCTATGCAGCACTGCAGTCAGGTGCCACCTTTCAAATACAATATGGAAATGAAACCCTGGAGCTCTCCAAGGAGCACCAGAAAGTCAAAAAGCTGCTGGTTAGGGAGCACGAAGCTCCCATGTGCCATCTGGTATTCCTTCACTTGGAGGCAAATCAAGATCTAAAACATAGAAATGTGAAATAACAGGAAATGCTCAACAAGTCAGACAGAAAGGAAGAACAACACTTTGGTCACCAGATATCCTTTTGACCATCATGTAAACATTTCCCTGCATGGAAACTGTTCCGTTATACAGTCTCTGCTCAACAAATGTTTATTGTAAAAGATAGGAAATGAAGGAATGCTATGAATTACAATGTGGCCACTTTATTAGGTACATCTCTACACTATAACCATATAACAATCACAGCACAGAAACAGGCCATCTCGGCCCTCCTAGTCCGTGCCGAACTCTTAATCTCACCTAGTCCCACCTATCTGCACTCAGCCCATAACCCTCCACTCCTTTCCTGTCCATATACCTATCCAATTTTACCTTAAATGACACTACTGAACTGGCCTCTACTACTTCTACAGGAAGCTCATTCCACACAGCTATCACTCTCTGAGTAAAGAAATACCCCCTCGTGTTTCCCTTAAACTTCTGCCCCCTAACTCTCAAATCATGTCCTCTCGTTTGAATCTCCCCTACTCTCAATGGAAACAGCCTATTCACGTCAATTCTATCTATCCCCCTCAAAATTTTAAATACCTCGATCAAATCCCCCCTCAACCTTCTACGCTCCAATGAATAGAGACCTAACTTGTTCAACCTTTCTCTGTAACTTAAGTGCTGAAACCCAGGTAACATCCTAGTAAATCGTCTCTGCACTCTCTCTAATTTATTGATATCTTTCCTATAATTCGGTGACCAGAACTGTACACAATATTCCAAATTTGGCCTTACCAATGCCTTGTACAATTTTAACATTACATCCCAACTTCTGTACTCAATTCTCTGATTTATAAAGGCCAGCGTTCCAAAAGCCTTCTTCACCACCCTATCTACATGAGACTCCACCTTCAGGGAACTATGCACTGTTATTCCTAGATCTCTCTGTTCCACTGCATTCCACAATGCCCTACCATTTACCCTGTATGTTCTATTTGGATTATTCCTGCCAAAATGTAGAACCTCACACTTCTCAGCATTAAACTCCATCTGCCAACGTTCAACACATTCTTCTAACTGGCATAAATCTCTCTGCAAGCTTTGAAAACCCACTTAATTATCTACAACACCTCCTACCTTAGTATCATCGGCATACTTACTAATCCAATTTACCACCCCATCATCCAGATCATTTATGTATATTACAAACAACATTGGGCCCAAAACAGATCCCTGAGGCACCCCGCTAGTCACTGGCCTCCATCCCGATAAACAATTATCCACCACTACTCTCTGGCATCTCCCATCTAGCCACTGTTGAATCCATTTTATTAATCCAGCATTAATACCTAACGACTGAACCTTCTTAACTAACCTTCCATGCGGAACTTGCTTGTTAATATAAATATCCAATTAGCCAATCATATGGCAGAAACTCACTGCATTAAAGCATGCAGACCTGGTCTAGAAATTCACTTCTCTAGTTTGATCTTGTTCAGACCAAACATCAGAATGGGGAAGAAATGTGATCTAAGTGACTTTGAATGTCGAATGACTGTTGGTGTCAAATGGTGTGGATTGAGTATCTCAAACTGTTGATCTCCTGGGATTTTCACACACAATCCCAAGAATTCAGAGAAAGGTGCAAAAAACAAAACATCTAGTGAGTGGTGGTTCTATACATGAGACGACTTGTTAATGGGAGAAAGGCCAGACTGGTTTAAGCTAACAGGTAGGCAACAATAACTCAAATAAACATGTGGTAAAATAATGGTGTGCAAAAGAGCATCTCTGAATGCAGATGTTCAATCTTGGAAGTGGATGGGCTCCAGCTGCAGAAGACCACATGCACTCAGTGGCCATTTTATGTATAGGAGGTACTGAATATTTTATTCATTCCATAAACAGTGCTGTCAAGGTTAAACTTATTGCTCATCCTAATTTGTTGAAAGACAAGCTTTGCAAACAAATGCACTGTTGAAGGAAAGCAAGATGTTGGGCCACAGCACCTGGACTGACTTCTTGAGAGGTGCAGTACAAGCCAATGGATCGTTTCATATGGGCTTGTTCCAACGAGACAACACTGGCCAAATTGTTTAGTTCAAGGAAGCTTGCGGACCCGATTGCTAATATCATTTAGCATACTAAATAGCCTATCTGTTAATAGCTGGAAGCTTTGTGTATTCATGGAGTCATCTTCATAGCAGTAATTGTAGGTAACAGGACCTCCATCTTCAGCTTTTAGACTGGTTGGTATTTGGAAAAATATTACATGTGCAAAGTCACCCAAGAGGCAGAAAGACAGCATAATGTAGAAAGCAGTTCAGGCTTTTTAGGAATAGGCCAAGAACACAAAGAATGACAAAGATGATAAGTGGAATCCACTGCTCTGCCTTTAACTTCCGCAATGCACGAGAAATTCATCTGCAGCTCACCTTTTTAGCTTATAGGAATTATACCTGCATTTTGGAAATCTTGTGTTTTAGAAATGGTTTGTAATTTGGAAGTCTTTTAAAAGATAGAAATCTGTGAGTTAAATGTGTTTTAAGAATGCTGTTTGAATTTAAACAAGTATCACTGAAAATAAAAGAAATGTTTAAACTACTTTGTTAGCTGGAAGTAACTTCTTGGTAGGGAGGGGGGAACCCAACTGTTCAAATAGTGGGGCTTTGGCAGCTGAACTCACTGTGGAGGATAAACAAGGAAATGAACTAATCTTTGAAGATTGGGTAGTTACATTTCAACTTCCCTTTAGTGAGGATAACCATAGCTACTTAAGATTGGATAGGGTTTCAGGTTTTGTTTGCATCTGGAACCTTGTGTTCAGCCAACCTAATAACATCACAAGAACACAGCCAGCCTTTGGATACTAACTATAGTTCAATGCCACTCGCATTTATAATACTTCTGCTTTGAGTAGATGCAGTGGCAAGAGTAGCTGGTGTATTCTTTCCCCTACAGCAGTCCTACATTGCCCTACATTAAAAATCAGAGGAAGGTTATAGAGCAATTTACAGAACAACAGTTTAAGTGTTGTTTTCAGAACTAGACACTGCACCACAAGAACATGACCGTGCTGGAGAGCACGTGGAATAGCCTGGGATGAAAGTGTTTATAAGTTTAGAGATGAGGTTGTCTGGGTTTCCCTTGGAGCTACAGAGGCTCAAGGGATCCTCAAGGGGGTATAAAAAAAGAGGCATAAAGATACATAATTTGAAACCTTCCTGTCATAGCAAAACTGTCAAAAGCCTATTGAATATTGAAAGGCCTCGATGAAGTGGATGTGGGGAGGACATTCCCAAAGGTGGGAGTGCCTAATACCCGAGGGCACAGACTCCACAAGCCTATGAGACAGGAGCATAATTCCGCTCATCAAGTCTGCTCTGCCATTTCATCACGAACAATTTATTATCCCTCTCAACCCCACCCTCCTGCCTTTGCTGACTCAGAATAGGACATCCCTTTAAAACAGAGATGAGGAGGAATTTCTTTAGTCAGAGGGGTGTGAATCTGCAGAATTCATTAGCATGGTTGGCTGTTGTTATGAATGTACCACAGCTCTGAGGGGCCGGAGGGGCGGGAGCAGCCCCCTCCTTCCGGAGAATCGCAAGAGCACTATTAATTCGGGTCTCGGACCCAGGCAAATGAGAGACAATGTAATGGTTTTGGCCAGGGCTCTTAGACACCTGTGCTGAGGGCATGACCCTGCTATGTGACAGCTACCACGGACATGGACACCCTCGGGCAATGTGGGGGTGGGGATTGCATCACCCTACTTTGATGGACATCTGCAACTCTGCAAGTCAAGATAAAAGGGGACTGCAGAAGGCGGTACCACAGAGAGACGCACCAGAAGGACTCGATCGCTCAACACTCCCGTGATAGCTGGAAGCCAGTCAAAAGCCACGTGCGCTCCGTAACTTCTCTGCCTGGGGAGCGGGTGGCTGATAATACCGAGAAGGACTTCGAACTAATAACAGGGAAACAACGCTCCCCTGATTCAACGGTATTGCTTCGTCAAAGACCCAGGCAAGTTTTGTCGTTTCTCCTCACTCTCTCTGAAACACGTGAAACCCAGCGATTCCCCAAAAAGTCTGAAGCCTGCAGACTTCTGAGTGACTTTTATATTTCCAACGGACAATATATTATCCCCCAGACAACAGTCAAGATTATTTCTTAATGAGGATTATTGCTATACCCGCGCTTTAGATTGAGTTTTGCCGATGTACATGTTCTGAATGTTTGTATTCACCTTACGTTTGTGCCCCCCTTTATGAATAAAACCGTTCGAAAATAGTGCCATCAGACTCTATCTTTGCTGGTGAGTTATCCAGTTATGGGATACGTAACACTGTGTAGCCAAGTCACTGGGTATAGTTGGAGCAGCAATTGGTATGTTCTTGATTATTAAGGTTACAGGGAGAAGGCAGAAGAATGGGTTGAAAGGAATAATAAATCAGCAATGATTGAATGGTAGCCCAAACTCAATGGGCCAAATGGCCTAATTCTGCACCTATGTCTTATGGTCAGAAAGTACAGAGCAGAGATTTATGGCAAGGGGGCAAGAGGTTTTTAAAACGATCTGAAAAAAAACCCACTCAAGGTGGCTAGAATTTGGAGCACATGTTCTTGAATAGATTGTATTGGATATTCATTTAATATCTAAAGCATTTGAATTGCCAAGGGATACAAGGCTACAGATCAAATATTCATTATACTAATTGGTACTGATTGCCAGCACAGATGTGGTACTGCATGACTGAGATACTAAGTACTTTGGAATAATACGATCAATGGAAGCACCTCCACTTTCACGCAAAGACTTCTGGAAATAGACACAGCAAGAATATCAAGCTTAAGTAGATTTGACTAAGTTGGCCACCTACTGGATCCTATTGTGTGACCTGGTATTCACATTTCAGTCACAACCAGTAAAATGGGAGGAACAGAAATAAACTTGGGCAACTCAGCAATTTTTTTTTAAAGAACATTAGCCATTTGTAGCTACCTCCCACCCGATAATTCACAGTTTCAAAGTAACAAACCATATAATTAGTTGAAAGTGAGATTAGTCGATTCTCCACAGAATGATCACTTGATTTTTCCTCTGCTTGCTACTGTCCCATCACCTAAGTAATTTCCATGTATTACTGCTGCCAATCAGATCAGCTATGATCTTATTGACTAGCAAGGCAGCAAGCTAATTGCCCACTGGTAAACCTCAATATCAAGAGTTTGATACAAGCTACCAGTATTGCCAGCTCTCCTGGATAAATTTCCAAGTTCACTCAAATGCACAAGGATGACCAAAAAAGCAAGCACTGTTCTATGGGGAGTGTGCATGTACACCTAATGGTCATTTTATAAAGGGACAGGAGTGGAACCCAGGGTGTCCTGAAAGCTGACTTTTAAGAACGTTACTTCAACTAATCTCACTTTCAACTAATTATAAGATTTGTTACTCTGAAGCTGTTAATTATCAAAGGTGGGAAGTAGCTACAAATGGTTAATGCTTTCTGCCTCTGCAGCACAGCCACTTCAAGGTTCAACTTGTGCATTCAGAGATGCTCTTCTGCACAACACTGTTGTAACATATGGTTAGTTGAGTAACTGTCACCTTCTGGTCAGCTTGAACCAGTCTAGCCATTCTCCTCTGACCTCAAACCAGATGTTTTCACCCTCAGAACTGGATTGTTTGTTTGTTTTCGCACCATTCCCTGTAAACCCTGGAGACTGTTGTGCATGGATAAACCTAGATCAGCTGTTTGAGATACTGACACCAACAATCATCCCTCAATCAAAGTCGCATAGATCATAGTTCTTCCCCATTCTGATGTTTGGTCTGAACAGATGAACCTGCTGCCATGTGATTAACTGATTATTTACATTAATGAGGTGCACGTGTACCTCAGTGACCATTGAGTATCAGCCTCTTAATTCCTTTATTGAAGAAACATTTATAATAAGAACCAAGGTATTCCCTGAAAATGCATAGGTTCTACCCTTCAAGTACAAAATCAATTACAAATTCCAGACCCTTACAGCAACAGATCCAGTGCTGATTTCTGCTTTTCCTGCAACTTCACTGATGTTCTCTTGTCCGACTGTCTGAAAAAGAATTTTTTTAAAAAATCAATAATTCTGTTCAACAGAGTATCAGAACTGCATCATGCCAGAAGTGATCCCATACATTTCAAACCCAGGTGTCATTTAGAAACTGTGCTAGTTCTGCACACCAATGGTTACAGAAGTCACAATCCCTCCACGCAGAAGAGTTTTGTATTTCTTTTATTAGACAAAGCAGTATAGATATTCATGCATTTGGGGGGAAAATCCCACACAAGGGCACAATGTAAGTGGACAAACAAATCACAAATGTCCAGATTTGATTCCTGTGACTTTGAATAAGATCATTGTGTTCAACGTACAGCACAGACCATTCAGCCCATCCACATGTAGGTATTCTACACACCTTCAGCTAATCAGTTCTATCAGATCCCAACAATCACTTCTGAACCACTTATCTTCCCAAGTGTCTACGTTATTCACATCAGTAAAACTCAACCAAAAATTGTCTCAGGAATTGATAGGAAATAAAGTCTGACAAGAGGCAAAATTAGAGTGGGGGTGGGGGGGTTTATCAAGGTTCAAAACAGAGTGAGTTCTCCATGGTCAAGGTCTACTCACCAGGGAAGGCATGGAAGGTCAACTCCAATCAAAAAGGATTTTTTCTTGAACAACTAAGAGACAATCCTCAAGATCAACTCAAAATGATTTTTGCAAAGTAACTCTTGACACTAAAAGTGTTTGCTGGGAGAATATAGCTTTTTCATAAAGCAATGAGGTTAGACGGAGAACCCAGATTCATATATTGAATTTAAATTGAATTGAATTTCAGTTTATTTTCATTTAGAAACCACAACTGCAATGCAGTTTTAAAAAAAACGAAACAACTTTCCTCCAGAATGATATCACAAAAGCACACGACAAAACAGACTACACCAGAAAATTCACAAAACGTTTGGCAATCCCCAAATCCAGAGTCCGGAGAGGCTGTTGTGTATTTATATCATGCTACTATCTTAGCACGTTCCCTGGAAAGGAGCTCCAAATCCATCAGACAAAACAAGACTACCCAGACACACCAAGTCAGGAGACCAACTCCACTACCCAAAAACCAAAAACTAAAGCTACAAGATCTACACAAAACAACATTGTTACAACAGTGCAAACAATACCATAATTGATTAAAAAAAAGACCATGGACACAATAAAAATAGTCCAAAGATGGTAGAAGACTATAAGTTCAAAAGAAACCACCACACAGTTTCCACAAGTGCTCAGGGTCCCGATGGACTCGTTATCCCACGCAGGCAGCAGAAGGGAATACCCCCGCTATGGACTTCCATGGCACTGCCGGACTCAGCCTCGCAGATGTAGCACGCAGTGGACTAAATGAATGGAGTCCATGAAACTCCGACCATCCCCTCCGGCACAGCCTCTCTGTGCACCATCCACTGCCGAACGCACTACAACACCCCAGTCATCAGCCACGCGACCCTGAGGACTGGGGGCCTGTTCTTCCCAGCAGAGACCTGGACACAACAGCAGCAGCAACGAAGAAGGCCATCCTGGAGATTTCCAGATGTTCCTCTGTGCTCCCACGTCCGTTTTTCATCAGATTAGGATTGTGCATGGCACCCCGCTTGACAAATACCAGATATCAACTCCAGAGAGGCCACTGCAAACTGTGCCATCTTGACCTGATCTTTCTTCTCAAATGTTTGGAATTTTGATTAGAGCATCATAATATGGAATGGGATAACTTCATCCAACTTTGCACAATTAAAGATAAAGACATAGAAAACCATTAATTGTGCTAGCTAAAAAAAAGCAATATGAAGATCAAAGATAACACTCACTAATAGTAGAACCGTACAGATAAGAGTGGACAGCTAATGCCTTTTCTCAAGATGGAAATGGCTAACATGAGAATGCACAATTTTAAGGTGATTGGAAGAATGAATGGGTGGAGGCAGGATGTCAGTTTTTCTTTAAAATAGTTGTATGGAACACTGCCAGGGGTGGTGGCAGAGGCAGATACATTAGGAGATTTACAAGAGCCTTGGATGAAAGAAAATGGAGGCCATGTAGGAGGGATGAGTTATGTTGATGTTGGAGTGGGTTAAAGAGATACAACATCATGGGCCTAAGTGCTGTGTGTTCTGTCATTCTTCATGCTATCATATTCATACACAGTAGCATTTTAGAGGGAGGGTAGGAAAGGGGCCCTTGTTGTTGTTGTTCTGCTGAACATTATAGGCATGCTGTGTTGGCACTGGAGTGTGTGGATAACTTGTGGGCACACACTGATGTGTTGGTTGTTCACACAAAATGATGCATTTCACTGCACACTTCAATGTACATGTGATAAATCTAATCTCACATGCTAGCAATATCCCAGGTGTGCCAGGGTACATGAATGGAAAGTACGGAAAACATTTCTTTCTATCAGTACAGGTCTGGAAGGCTGGGACACTGCAACAAGTCAGTAACAACACAGAAACTGGCGCTTCCACCCAACTTGGCTGTGCTGACCATGGTGCCCAACAAACATCTCATTTGCCTGCATTCAGCCCACATCTCTGAACCCCACCTATCCATGTACTTAACAGATGTCTTTACAATCTGTTACTACGCCTATCCAACTACTGACAGCTCATTCCATACACTGTATGCACCACTTTGTGTGAAATTGCTGCCCCGCATGTGTTCTAGTTTAATATTCTACTTCCCGGGGAAGGCCACTTGTATCCACCCTATCCAGGCACACTTTTATAAAATCACTCATCAGTGTCCAATGTTCCAAGGAGAACTGTCATAGCCTGCTCATCCTCTCCCTAAAACTCAAGCGCAAGTTCGGGCAGCATACTCAAATCTTGCTGCACTCTTTCCAGCTTAACCTTTCCTGTAGCAATACAACCAAGACAATGCAACATCAACCTAATGACCCAATTCCTATACTCAGTGATTAAGGTCAGAGTGTCAAATGTCTTCATGACCCTCTACCTGCAATACCATTTTCAGTTAACTCGACTTCACTCACTGAACTGGGCTCACTTTCATAATCTCATCTCAGGCTAGATTTTTATTGCTTATTTATTAATTATCATTTGTTTTTCGTATTTGCAATTTGTTTCCCCCCTCCCACCCCCCACATTGGTTGTTATCTGCCCTGTCATGTTGGGTGTGATCTTTCATTGATTCTATTGTGTTTCTTGTACTTACGGTGATTGCATTCAAGAAAAGGAATCTCAGGGCTGTACAGGGGACATACATACTTTGGTAAGAAATTTACTTTGAGCTCCCTCTTTCACAAAGCATTTCCCCAGGGCTCTATACCATTGTATAAGGCCTACCCTAGTTTGATTTCTCAACATGTAACATCTAACACTAATCAGAATTTAAGATTTTTTATTTGTCCCATGTACACTGAGACATCAAAACAATGAAATATCATTGTGTCAATGACTAAAGTACAAGGTCTGTGCAACCTGCACCACCACAGCATGCCCACAACATGTTAATCCTAACTGTACGCCTGGTACATGGGAGGAAACTGGGGTACCAATGGAAAACCCAATGTAACAACAAGAAAGTACAAACTCTGAATAGACAGGGTAGGTATTCTGATCAGTGTTTGCAGGTGTTGGAAAGCACAGTGCTAACTGTTACACTACATACTGAAAGCCTTTTGACAACCCTAAGCTAAGTGCACCAATCAAGATCTCCTGTAATATTTGATAACCTTCACCATCTATGATTCCACTTATTTTAGTATCACACTCTAGCTTACTAGCCATGCCGTGGACACCTAAATCAATGAACAAAATGTCCTAGCACCAAACCCTGTGTACACCATTAATGACGCCTCCAGTCTGAAAAACATCCTTTGACCATCACACTTTGCTTCCCACCATTAAGACAGTTACATATCCGATTTGATACCTCTCCCCAAGTCTAGCATTCCAGACTCTCTAGGTCTGTGTGACCTTGTAAAGTCTGTATAATCTGTTCAGCCCCAACCCTCTCTTATCCAAATCTGTACTGACTCCCTAATTAGACTTTGTTATTGGGGAATCTTGAGGGATAGAATATATCAACAAAGAATTAGAATTAGGCTTAATGCAAGGCAAAATATACTACAAATCACAATAATAAATGCATGCATATTAAAAAACGTAGTGCAAAAAGAGCAGAAATAGTGAGGTTATGTTCATGGGTTGTTGTCCTTATGGAAATCTGATGGCAAAGGGGAAGAAGCTGTTCCTGAAAAATTGAGTATGCGCTTTCATGTGTCCCTACCTTCCCCTCATGCAGTAATAGTTACCACTGGATGTCAAACTCAGACTAGTTCTCGGTCTGGTCTTTGTTACCCTTCTTAAATAATAGTAAAATATTAGTTGCCCTCTAGTCTTCTGGTGCTTTCAACAACTCATTTTCAGACTCCCCACACCAATTCAAACAACCAGCAAGATGCCAGTTATCACTGCTTAGAATATTCTCCAGTTACTGTTGAAATGGCATTTCTAGGCAAGGAACAGCAATACCCAGGAGAGAAATCAGGGAAGGGCCATAAGCATGTACAACCCATGCTGAAAATTCAGCTGCAGTGTGCAGCCCACAAAAAGTGCTCAATCCAAACCCGTTCAAGATGCTGGAGGAATTCAGCAGGGCAGGCAGCATCTATGGAAATCATTAAAGAGCTGACATTTTCCGCTGAGCCTCTTCAACAGGACTGGAAAGGATGGGGGAAGAAACCAGAATTATGGATTTCCAGCATCTGCAGAATCTCTTATGCCAATAAGCACTTCCAGGCCAACCCCTCAATCCTAGTAAAAAGTAAAGGCCTGGTTACAGAGTGGTCTACTCCTTGTCCTGCACTGTTTAAGCTTTACCTCAGTGTAATCCGTATATCCTGGTTTCAAGCATTGCTTTCCCAAATTCATTTGCAAACTTGTACATTTCAGTAATTCAATTTTTTAAAAGTCCAGCATTTGAAAACCCAAGTAGCTCTAACATATACCATGACTTGTTCCATGTTGCTCTGTCCACAACTACCTCCAGTGCAACCCCAGTACCAGTAGATTAAAATTCCCCTCCAGCACTTGTGACATTCTTCTGCAGGCTAGTAATATGGAATATTAACAGCTACTCTACCCATCCGTATGTACTTTAAGATACAACACAGAACCGGTCCTTCCAGCCCACCGGTTGTGCAAGCCCAGCAACCCACTGGTTTAACTTCAGAGGACAATTTACAATAACCAATTAACCTACTAAGAGTTTTCTCCAGATTCTCTGGTTTCCTTCCACAGTCCAAACACACAGGAAGAACATACAAACTCTCTTAGAGAAGACACTGGAATTGGACACTCCCAGCACCCCGAGCTGTAACAGTGTTATGTTAACTGCTACGCTAACATGGTGCCCCATCTTACAACATCGAGTTACAAGCTAGTCCAACACTTGACCTTTCTCTAGAAATAATCACACATGGGCACAGTCACATCCAGCCTCTTTGTAGAACTATAGTTTGCACAGCAAATATATTCCCTCAAAGTCATGATCCTGACCAGAAACTAGCTCGCCTGGCTCAAACTAATGATCAGCAACACAACAACCTATCTAACGAAAATGTCAATTTCCCTCGAGTTCAGATAAATGAGCCCAATCAGACAGAGATTTATTTATTGCTCGTACATTGAAAGTGAAATGAGCTGTTTGTATTAACAGACGAGTGCTGGGGGCTCCAAGTGTTGCTTAGCAGAGCAATATAAGCAAGCAAAACAATAAGAGTAAAACAAGCCTATTGCCACATTTCAACTAGACACCCCTCACAAACAGACAGACCCTCAACCCTGGGACAAGCTATCCATGAGCCTCTAGTCCTCGTCTCCAGACTCTCAGTCATTGGGCCTCTAACGTCCCAACTTTCACACTCAGTTTCCCCACTTTCATTTTGCATATGGCTCACTTGGGGAAAACAAGCAGAAGGTATGCAAAATCTGACTCCAACCATCGATGGAAGTCCACTTTCAGGTTTGGAGACTTGACTGAGAGGTTGGTAGGAAATGTGAATGACCCAAGCCCCAAATGAGACAACATGCGTCAATCTTACTATAGGATTAATATGCAACAGATGCAATGGACTAGCATTGGGAGGTCAGGGCTCAGGTATACAACTGAGATATTACCTCAGAGCACATTTAAAGGTGATGACACTAGATGCTGCCAAATTGTCCAAAATAGAAATCTGATCCCAGCAGCAAGAGTAGGGGCAACATGTGAAAGGAAACTGATGGAAAGGAAACTTTATTTCATAAAAACCGCCCATTTAAATATTACACACGAAGTAGAACAAATAAAACCATTATTTGAACCATTTAAAGACCATACCAACTTTGGGAACATTGTCAGTGCTGGATCTAACACAGGGCAATTTACACAGCAATGTATTACCCTCTTTGCATCAGATATCTGCAGTTATTTTTGACTCTGCTACTTGCTGATCAGAGCTACTAAACAGCCTGCAACCACAGCAGAGAATACCCTAAATAACAATGATTCACACTATCTGTTGGGAGGAACTCAGCAGAGCTGAGCAGCATCATGCAAAATGGATGAGTGATGTGACTCTGCCCACCTAGTTCCTCCAGCACATCTTTACACCAGATTTCTGCATCTGCAACATTGTCTTCGAGAATGCTACATCAGGAGGTACAGGTTCAGGACCCAAACACTGATTCTGGCATGACATCAAGGATCAGCAAGTTACTGGAAGTATAAACCACAAACCTACCACTATTAGAACACAGAACATTACACCATAGCACAGGCTCTTCAGCTTCAGATGTTATGACCTTTTAGCCTAATATGAGATTAATCTAATCCTTCTCTTCTACATAACCCACTTTTCTTTCATTCATGTGTCCAAGAATCTCCTAAATGTCCCTAATATACAGCTGCAAGTTTATGAACCCCTGGCAATTACCTGGTTTTCTGCATTAATTACTCAAAATGTGGTCTGGTCTTCATCTAAGTCACAATAATAATCAAATAATCTGCCTAAACTAATGACAAATAATTGTACTTTTCAAGTCTTTATTGAACACATTCTTTAATCATTCAGTCCAGGCTGGAAAAAGTATGTGAACCCTTGTACTTAATATCTGGCAGAACCTCTCATCAACAATAACCTCCACTAAACGTTTCCTGTAGCTGCTGATTAGGGATGAACAATGGCAAAGAGGAATTTTACATCATTCCTCAATCCAAACCAGCTTCAGTTCATTGATATTTCTGGGATACCTTGCAGGAACAGCCCTCTTCAGGTCATGGCACAGCATTAAGGTCTGGACTCTGATTTGGCCATTGCAAAACACTAATTTTCTTTTTAAACAATTCTGTTGTTAACTCTTCTGTTTCTGATCATTGTCTTGTTACTTAATCCAACTTCCATTAAGCTTCAGGTGACTGACCACCACCCCGACGCTCTCCTGTAAAATTTCTTGAAATCACTGTTCCCTCAACGATCGCAAGCTGCCCAGGCAGAGGCAGCAAAGCAGCCCCAAACGACGATGTGCCTTCCACCATGCTTCAGTTGGGATGAGGTTTTGGTGTGCATTGCCTTTTTTCCTCCAGACAAAGTGGCGTGCATTTCTGCTAAAAAGTTCAAGCTTTGTCTCATTTATCCACAGAACATTGTCCCAAAAACATTCTGGAACATTCAGGTGGTCTTTTACAAACTTCAGATGAGCAGCAATTTTTTTTTTTTTTTTGAGAACAATGGCTTCCTCCATGGTGTCCTTGAATGAACACCATTTTTGTTCAGTGTTTTTCTTATGTGGATATATGAAAAGAGTTAGTTCTGGAGATTTCTGCAGGTTTTCTGCTGTTACCCTTGAGTTCTTTTCCACCTCTTTCTGCATTGCACATTGTGCTCTTGGAGTGATCTTTGCAGGATACCCACTCCTAGGGAGAGCAGCACCAGTGTGGTAGGATTATCATTAATGCAAAAAAAAACTTTTCTTCAGGTATTACTGCAAATCCAGGTCTTTGTGAACTTGGTTTAAAATGTTGAATGCATTCTGGTTATTCCTGACTGTCCAGGAGAGAAAGATGGGCAGTGAATATCAAATTGTATAGAAATGCAGACCAATTACTACTGGGAAAAAGAATCGGGAACCTTTCCAAACAAAAAAAAATCTGCAGTTTTCTAAACTCTGGTACATTTTGGAACAAAGGCAAAAACGATGTAATATTGTGAAGCACGGTCATCACTTTACCACAGGTTCCACAAACAGGAAGGTGATAATGACCAAAAGCTTTAAGGGACCAATATTCCGGTCGCCAAGGCAGCATAATCTTTCTGACAAAGTGCCTCAGATGCCAGATGTTAAATCAGCCCCTTTCCACAGATGTTAGTCATCCTGCTGAGTACAGTATTTCGAGCATTTACTTCAGATTATTAGCAAGTGCTTTTTTATTGTATTACTCTTCGGTAGAATTGCATGCCTGAGAACAGAGAAGATTAACATCTGAAAATCTGAAAACAACACATCTTGGGGGGAATAAAAGGATGCTGCAATGGGAGTGTCAACTTGGATGTTTGTGAAGTCTCTAGAGTAGAATTTAAGCACATGATCCCCTGACTCAGCAGGACTTTAACCACTGATCCTCAGCTTGTGTTACAGGAACATGTGCTTTTCCAGCTGTAACAGAAATCAGCCTGGCAATCATGAAGCACAGTACCCATGTTATAGGAAACAGGCTTTCACAGTACCGTCTCAGGATCTTAGAAATGCAAGAGACTGCTATCTGGCCCAACTTTCACATCTCTGAAATGAAAACATCAGAATAACAGAAGGTAGGAGACAGTCTGCATAAAAATATAAGTAAACGTGATTGCAACTTCCCCTGATATTTTTTTTGGTGGACAAAGGAGGCAGGGTTTGTGGAGGTTTTGGAAATACTAAGGGATTACCAGCTTGAGATACCTGCTCAGATATTACTGAGAATCTTTGTTCTTCAAATACAAATTTCTATGTCAATTTCAATTAGTTTAACAGTAAACTAGGCCATGGAAGAGCACTACATCATTGCTGTAGTGAAACCCTTGCTACCATCTTCTAAGTTTGCAGATGACACAAAGATTGGAGGAGTTGTGGATGGAACTACAGGTTGTCGAAGGTTACAAGAGGATATAGACAGGCTGCAGAGTTGGGCAGAAAAATGGCAGATGGAGTTCAATCCGGACAAGTGTGAGGTGATGCATTTTGGAAGGACAAACCAGAAGACTGAGTACAGGATTAATGGTCAGATACTTAAGAGTGTGGATGAACAAAGGGACTTTGGGGTCAAATCCATACATCCCTCAAGGCAGGTTGATAGGGTAGTTAAGAAGCCCTATGGGATGCTAGGCTTCATTAACAAGGGGATTGAGTTCAAGAGTAGAGAGGTCATGTTGCAACTCTACAAATCTCTGTTGAGACCGCACTTAAGAGTATTGTGTTCAATCCTCATTATAGGATGTGGAAGCTGCGGAGAGGGTGCAGAGGAGATTTACCAGGATGTTGCCTAGTTTGGAGAACAAGTCATATGAAGCAAGGTTAGCAGAGCTGGGACTTTACTCTTTGGAATGTAGAAGAATGAGAGGGGACTTGATAAGAGTTCTACAAGATTATGAGAGGCACAGATAGGGTGGATAGCCAGTATCTGTTTCCCAGGGCACCAATAGCAAACACCAGAGGGCATATGTACAAAATTAAGGGAGGGAAGTTTAGGGGAGACATCAGGGGTAAGTTTTTTTTAAAAAAACACAGAGGGTTGTGAGTGCCTGGAATGACTTGCCAGGGATGGTGGTGGAGGCTAAAACATTAGGGGTATTTCAGAGCCTCTTGCACAGGCACATGAATGAAAAAAAAAGATTATGGGGTAGTGTGGGTTTAGTACTTTTCTTTAAGGGTTATATGGGTCGGCACAACATGGAGGGCTGAAGGGCCTGTACTATACTGTAATGTTCTATATTCTAAGATTAGAAACTGCCATCAACTGTTGAAGGTCCAGGTGACAAGACACTGACTAAATGCTTTCAAGACGACCCCCACTATTCAGGACATGCTCTCCTCTCATTACTGAGACCAAGACCCACATTCAACCTTTTGTTCAGGCCAATTCCTCAAATACCAAAAACTTCTGTCTGCATTTCATTGCTCAGGCCTCCGAACACCAGTCTCATATCATCAGTGTATCAGTATTCTTTATTGCAATGCCAAGATGCATTTAAGGCACAACTTTAGTACACTAAAACACTGACATTGCACTTTGAGATACCGTAGATTCGGGACTACAGAGCGCACCTGATTAAAAGCCGCATGCTCTAATTTTAGAAAGAAAATCAATTTTGTACTTGTACAGGCCGCACCGGATTTTAAGTCGCAGGTGTCCCACGTTGTAATATGAGATATTTACACAGAAAAATATTACACGTGAGGATTTTTTAACTTTTAATTAAATCCGTATGGTAACATAAACAAATACATATTGCAAATGCTTTTTTTCGAACAGTGCCTGTAACACAGCTACTTTTAAATATACATACGTATCGGTAACACACAAATTACGTTGCATATACTTTTTTACTGAACAGTGCACGAACAACATTCCAATATCTCCTAACGACTGGTAAAAAAAATATATATACTGCAGCCTACCAGGAAAAGTTATTGATCGCCTTCTTCATCTTCCTCCTGCGCACTAAAACCATCAAAGTCCTCTTCTTCAGTGTCCGATCTCGTCACTCACTTCAGTCTCTTCGTGGTCGTTCTCACTTGAGCGCACGCGGTCCTCTTCATCACGCAGCAGTCCAGCCTTTCGAAACCCGTTGGTGATGGTGGATGGTGTGACACGGCTCCACGCATTTAGGATCCACTGGCAGACTTGAGTTAAAGATGCTCTTCACATGCGTCCTGTTTTGGTAAAGGATTTCTCGCCACTCGTCATCCAAGCCTCCCACTCAACGCGCAGCGCCACTTTAAATGCCCGGTTCACGCTGATGTCCAGTGGCTGCAAATACTTCGTGGTGCCCCCAGGAATCACAGCTGGAATTGAGTTTGTACTCTTGATGGCAGCTTTCACTGAACTTTCATTGTCAGCCGCTTAAAAATCACCATCGGTGGAAGCTTTAGTCTGGATGCTGTGCAGCTCAGAACACAAGTAAAATGCGTTCTCTCATGGCCACTTGTTTCCAGTGTGATGGACGAGTCACCTTTTTTATTAACAGTCCGAGTGAGAGGCAGGTCAAACGTCAAAGGTACTTCATCCATATTTATGATATCATCTGGCCCGATGGAATTCTCCGCTATCTGTTTGACTGAATGTGCGGAAGTTAGCAAGTTTTTCCTCGTGGTCGGGAAGGGAGCTGCTGACACAGAGTCGTGCATACCCTGACGGACAGACCTTTTCGTCTCATAAATCTAAAACACCACGATGGCCCACCTCTAAAATCTTCGATTTTCATTTTGGTGGCGATTGCTTTAGCCTTCAGTCTGATCTGCACGGTGGAAACACCGCGGCCGCCTGCTCTCTGTATGTTAACCCAGTCTTCAATAAAGTTTTCAAGTTCGGGCCATCTGCTATGATTACCTCTGAAAGCTTTTGTCGTCTTTTTGCATTGACTCAGTTCTTCACGCTGGCGTCTCCACCGTCTCACCATCAATTCATTTATGCCAAGATTATGTGCAGCAGCTCGATTTCCTTCTTCAACCGCCAGATTGATCACCTTTAACTTAAAAGCTGCATCATATGCTTTTCTTCGCGTGTTTTCCATGTTGATGAGGGTGAGTACAAATAACTGATTTACAATAATTTAATTGTGAAAGTGCGCTTGATTTATCGTACAATTTCATTGGACCTCTGTGAACTACTCATCAATTTTATTGGTCTACTGTTATGAGGCAAAATGTTTTTGGCGGCATGATAAAAAAACATGCATTAGCCGCACCGTAGTATAGGCCGCAGTGTTCAAAGCGTGGGAGAAAAGTAGCGGCTTATAGTCTGGAATTTACGGTATATCAAATGCAGCTTAACTCTAAAGGGTCTCACCCTCTGTGCAATAATAGGTGGCTATTCTGCCCATTGTACCCATGCCCTTTCTTAAATTTGCAGGGAAACTGGAAAGCCCTTTCTTTCCATGTATAAACTCAATTTCTTTTACAAAGGGCAACTGAATCTGCTTCAAATGCTTCCAGGTTCCTGGGGTTCACATCATGATTACTTCACCTGGTCCCTTAATATCACCTCCCTGAACAAGGCAGCACAAGCAGCACCTCCACTTCCCAAGAAGATTGAGGCAATAAAGGCTCCCCAACACCCCCATCTTAACTGTGTTTTACAGGAGCACCACTGAGAGTGTCCTGACAGGTTCATCTCCATCTGGTATGGAAGCAGTGAAGCATCAGACCACAAGTCCCTACAAAGGACTTTGAGAACAGCTGAGAGGGTCATAGGAGTGTCCCCACCATCCATCAGGAGCGCTGCATGTGCAGGGCCCCTAGGATCCCACACAACCATCCAGCATCCCCTGACCCTCTATCAGACAGGAGACTACGATGCATTTAAAACAGGATGAGACTGTTTCTTCACCCAGACCATTAGGCTTCTGAACTCCCTGCCGTATCATACTCGAAGTGTCACGTTAATTTGTTCTAGTACAATATGGAATATTAATACACTTCAGTTTGTTATTTGTGTGAGATTCATCTGTAGATTTTACCTTTATTTTCATGTTATCATGTGTTTATGTGAACTACTGGGCTTTACACACTGGTTCAGAGAAATGTCTCATTTCTATATGCATTATGTAATTATATACATGTATATAATTAAACAATAACGCACAACTTGAAATTCTAGACTACATAAGGTTCTAACCATTTGTCTTAACTTTGTTAAGTTATCAACCTTCCTAAAAATGGAAACATTTTACTTTCCCTTCATCATTGATTAAAATCAAGATGATGAACTACCTCTTCCAGGTTTGTTTGCACACTTATTTTTAAGTATGAATTTGGTCTCCTTTAACAACCCCAAACTGAGGTGTTAATGATTGTTTGGATTGGGTCTGTGTAAAACAGCTTGCAATGTTCACACTTTATTTACTTCTTTCTGACATGCAGAGAATGATCAGGGCTGGAAGACGCTCCACAGAAGACTAGAATGCACACAAAAGCACACATCCAGAGTTATGTAGCAGAGAAACAAACACTGCAGGTCACTGACTGTAAAGAACCTATTTATAGTCATTGTTTTATTCATCCCACATTCCCAGTTCTCCCAGATTTACCCCTCAATGGCCAACTAACCCCTCAAACCTGACATACTTGGGGTGGGGAGAAGAGCAGAACACTGAGGGATGAACATGCATACTCCAGAGGGCAGGACTGGATCTAGACTGAAAACGCGAGATGCAGGAAATCCAGAGTAACAGAAGAACTCAGCAAGCAGAACAGCCACATCAACGTCGAGGAATAAAGAGTCAATGTTTTGCGCTAAGACCCTTCATCAGAACTGGAAAGGACAGAGGAAGAATCTCGGTTGATACAGCTGCAAGGCCACAGCTCTACATCTCTGCCATTCTGCTGTGGCATTTCTGACAGGTTTGACAATCAAACTATCCACTGATGTAGGGTGCACTGCTCGTTCATGATACCGTGAAGAGCTTTTCTTGTTGGATCATCAACAGATCAAAAAGAGAGCCTGCAGAACAAAGGGTAAGGGAAGCCAGTACAGAGGCAATACCCAACACATGTTAGTCATACACCAGTTAAGAATGACTAAGGTTTGAGTTTTCCTTTGTTCTAAATTTGCTTATGCTTGGATGTAGCTGCACTGACTTGTGGACAACATTATAGTTTCAGAAAGGTCTGATGCCCCCAGTTGTTTTTCTACTATAAATGAGGTCTGCATTTATTCAACACCTTGTATAGTGAACAAGGATTTTTCGCAGTAAGTGAAACAATATTTCAATGTGTAATGAGATATTATCTTTGAAACTACTAGGAACCCAACTTCAAAGAAAATAAAATAACCTGCAAAAGCACAAATTAAGCACATTTTTACAGGCAAAATTTCCAAATTATAGAAATGTCATATACAATGCAGCCTTGTCCAAAACGATTTGTTGGTACCAGAAAACTAAAACAACCAAGTAGCAAAACAAATCAAAAATGTTAAAACAAATTTTGCAATACATTTTCAGTAAACCTGAATACTACCTCTGGGAAGTAGCATCCAACTTAGAATATGAGGGCTTCAAAAGATGTTAGTGTAAGGAAATGGAGTCCATTTGTATCATACATGGTTGTATGATCATCATAGTTGGTTCCTAAAAATCACTGCGCCAAGCTGCTTGCTACGGTATTCTTAGGGGCAATTACCATACAGCCAAATTGCAGATTTGGAATTTAGACTAATGTTGATGATAAGCAAATTTCCTTAAGGATAGTAGTAATTCAGATTTTTAAAATATTCAATAACTTCACTGTCCATTACTGGCACCAACATTCCATCCTAGAATTGTGCTTAGGTAGCCCTGTCTCCAAATATCAGAGAGATTTAAACTATGACACCCTGAACACTGATTCAGGCACCAGGCTAACATACTAATGGAGTAACTATACCATGGTCTCCAGTACAGCAAGTGCTTATTCTAACACTGCTGAAGTTGGCATGTAAAATCCATTCAAAAACCTTTCATGCTTGTCCAGTAGAATCTGTACTGAAGATGCCTAAGGTATCTCCAATAGGAGTTCTAACAAGAAAATGTGTTTTTTTTTAATAAAATTGAGATACAAGAAGATTTGGGTAGAACAGTGGTGCAGCTGCATGACAGCTCCAACAACCCAGGTTCAATGCCGTATCTGGTGCGCAGAGTTTACATCATATATCTATAAAGACAGGATTAGGCCGCTTGGCGCAATGAGCCAGCTCCATTATTCCATCATGGCTGATTTATTATCTCACAACCCATTCTCCTCCCTTCTCCCCACAACCCTGAGGCCCTTACTAATCAATAATCTATCAACCTCCGCTTTAAAATCCACAATTCAGCCGTCTGTGGCAATGAACTCCACAGATTCAGCATTCCCTGGTGATAGAAGTTCCTGCTCATTTGTTCTAAAGGTACTTTCTCTCTACAAACACATTCCTCAGTTTTCCCAAAGGTTAATTGGCTTCTGTACATTTGCCACTAGCCCCAGATGGCAAGGAGAATAGGGAGAGGCAAGAAAAGTGCAAGTCTGTTGCAGGGAAATGGGGGCTACTGTATTCCTCACAGAGCCAGAACAGACACAATGACTGAATAGTCATTTGCCATAAGAAATGGCTATCTGATCCTTAATGCAAATATCTAATCAGCCAATCATGTGGCAGCAACTCAATGCATAAAAGTATGCAGACATGGCCAAGGGGTTCAGTTGTTCAGACCAAACATCAGAATGGGGAAAATATGTGAACTAAGTGACTTTGATCAAAGAATGATTGCTGGTGCCAGATGGGGTGGTTTAAGTGTCTTAGAAACTGTTGATCTCCTAGGATTTTCCATGCACAATTGTCGTCTCAGGAGCTTACAGGGAATGGTGCAAAAAAAACCAAACATCTAGTGAGCAGTAGTTCTAAGGGAGAAACGCCTTGTTAACGGAGAGAGGTCAGAGGAGAATGGCCAGACTGGCTCAAGCTGACAGGAAGGTGACACCAGCTCAAATAACTATTACAGAGGTGTGCAGAAGATCATCTCTGTAAGTACAACACTTTGTACCTTGAAGTGGATGGGCTACAGCAGCAGAAGACCATAAACATCCACTTCGGCTACTTTATTAGGTACACTCCTGTATCTAATAAAGTGGCCACTGATTACAAGGGTATGGACAGTCTCAATTTTAAAAAATTACCCACCCTCCTGAAATAAACAATTTGCAGCAGGTTGACATAAGTAGAAATTGCAAGCACATACTCAACCATTGTTTACACTTACTTCAGCAGCAACGGTTTCCTTCTCTTCGAGCAGAATGGGCTGGGCTGACCAGTCCACTGCAAAAGTGCTCTCACTAAAACCATCCCCAATAGCCAAGCTTGGAGAATGGTCCATAGACATGCTGTTAGTTGCACTCCCTTCAGGCTGTACGGAAGGATGCAGCAGGAGAAAGACAGAACAAAGAAGCTCAGTAAAATAGGCAAGTGAAATGAACAGACCCACAGAATCAAAGAGCACTGGACTTACAGTACTTCTAAAGACTCTTTAATTAAGAAACTGCTGCTGCAAAAAGAAAACTTACTAGTCTGATTCAGTCCCTATTCAAGATCTCGACTGAAAGTTTTGAACAAATCTGTGGAATGCTCTGCTACAGACTGTGGTGGAGGCCAAGTCTGTGTGTTTATTTAAGGCAAAAGTTGATAGCTTCCTGATCTACCAGGGCATCAAAGGATATGGCAAGAAGGATATGGCATGTATGGGGTTGAGTGGGATCTGGGATCAGTCATGATGGAATGGCAGAATAGACTCGATAGGCTGAATGGCCTAATTCTGCTCCCATCTCTTATGTTCTTAAATTATATCTAGCTCTTGGCAAGCAACCTGGAATTCAGTATTATGAATACAAAGAGTTGAGTTGGGTTTGAGGCACTAGTTTTAAAATTTCTGAATTTCTTGCAGAGCATTTCTGCAAATAGCAATTAATTGAACCACAGATTAACAATTCAGTGCTTTCTTCATCAGTCTCAGATTTTTAATAAGTCACACATCAGCCAGAATTCCATTAAACAGCATAAATGTATTGAGTGGCTCCAGCGAAAAGTACCAAAAATTTGCAAATCAAGGAGCATTTGTGTAGAGAGAAAATGTCAGCAATTCAACTCAATTATCCATCAGATTAGCTGATGAAATGAGTAAAAGCTTAAGGTAGAGTGAATGAAGAAACCGTTGTGATAACAGATTCTACAGATGTTGGAAATCTAGAGCAACTCTCTCAAAATGCTGGAGAATTCAGGTCAGGCAACACCTATGGAAATGAATAATCAGTTGACATTTTAGGTCAAACATTTAGGACAGAAAGGAAGTGGGAAGAAGCCAAAATCAGGTGGTAGGAAGTGAGAAGGAGTACAAGCTGGAAGGTGATAAGTGAAGCTAGGTGAGGGGAAAGTAGGTAGGTGGGTGGGGAAGGGGGGGGGAATGAAGTGAGAAGTTGGAGGTGATGGGTAGAAAAGGGCAAAAGGAGTAATCTGATAGGAGAGGAGAGTGGACCATAGATAAAAAGGGAAGGAGGGCCACCGGGGGAGGAAATAGGCAGGTGAGCAAGAGGTGAAAGGAGAGCCAGAGCAGCAAATGGAAGAGGGGAGGGGAAGAGCGAGCAAGAAAAATTACTGGAAGTTTTTGAGGGGCAGGAAGAGTGGAAATGGCCCCTTCTGACTGCTGGAAGGGAAGGCTACTAGCTTTTGCTTCCAAATCATACCTTGTTCTGCACTCACAGGTGTTAATTACTTCTTCCACACCTAAACACCTTAAAATGTTCACAATGACCTTCTAGTTAAGTGACCCGAATTGAGACTTTAGATCCATGGATGCTGCTTAACCATCTGAGCACGTCCAACAATGTTCTTTTAGCTTGGATCTCCACAACAACAGTTTGTTGCTCCAATAAAACTCTAAATGTTCTTGTCTCTGTAGCCAGTAGACTTTGTAATTTTTGTTTTATACATCAGGCTAACAAAAGGATCTTCCAAATGTTGGATAATTTTTTCCTCCCACTTCAAATAAGGAAGCAATGTACAATGACATATCCCCATTACTCCATCTTGAGTCCATAATTAATTGCCCTTAAACAGCAAGTACACTTTCTTAGCCAGAATCATTACACCCATTTTTGAAGCAGCTCTTCAATTCTAGTGCAACACCCAATGATTTACTAATTGCAAAAACATCTGTATGATTGGACTGACTCATGCGTTTAATTCATCGACTGTGCTAGCTATCTGAAACAAACCTAAATGCAAAAAACCTTTGTTCCTATTACAAAAAGACAACAATGAATTACAGCTATAACTAAACATAGAATGGGTTCTTCCCTTTTGACAAGGGAAGGACATGCTGACAAAGGAAGTCCAGGACAGTTTAAAAGTAAAAGATTATATAATACAGCAAATAAAAATACTGGGAATTCAGAGGGTTAGGAAAACCAACAGAAGGCAACTAAAAAAGCTACAATGAGAGGAAATATGAAATATGAACACAAGCTAACCAATACCAGCAGATACCAAAAGATTTTTCCGATATATAAAGAATAAAAGAGGTGAGAGTGGATATCGGACCGCTGGAAAACTACACAGAAGAGGTAGTAATGGGGGAGAAAGAAATGGTAGATAAACTTAATTAGTATTTTGCATTAGTCTTCACTGTGGAAGACACTACAAGTATGCCAGAAATTCGAGAGTGTGTCGGGGGCAGAAGTGTGTAGTTGCTATTATCAAGGAGAAGATGCTTGGGAAGCTGAAGGGCCTGAAGATACAGGTTTCCCCCGCAATCCGAAGGTAGAGTATTCCTATGAAGCTGTTTGTAATCTGAAATGTCGTAAAGCGAAGAAGCAATTACCATAAATATGGGAAAAAAATTTTCAGCGTTCCCAGACCCAAAAAAAACCTACCAACTCAAAGCAATTAACACATAAAACCTAAAATAACACTAACATATAGTAAAAGCAGGAATGATATAATAAATTTACACCCTATATAAATAGAAATATTGTAGGTATGGTGTAGTTTCACTTACCAAACTCGGGAAGGCAGCGAACCAATATCGATTTAGACAGAGGAAAAAAAATGATATGTACACGCATGTGCAAACAACTGCCTGCACAAGACTTCCTGGTCATTGTAGACTTTCTCGGGGTAAACACATGTATAAAATGGGCGTCTTTTCTCTTAAAAGCGAAAATCCGCTTTGGTTAATGAAAAGAGGTAAGTATTTCGTAACAGCGAGTTGTCATAAATCAAACGTTCGAAAAGCAGGGTCCACCGGTAGATAAATCACCTGGACCAGATGGACTACAAACCAGGTTTTTGAAAACGGTAGCTGAAGAGATTGTGGAGGCACAAAGTAATGATCTTTCAAGAATCACTAAATTCTGGAATGGTTCCAGAGGACTGGAAAATTGCAAATATCACTTCACTCTTCAAGAAGGGAGGAAGGCAGCAGAAAGATAATTATAGGACAGTTAGCCTGACTCCAGTGGTTCAGAAGATGTAGGAGTCCATTATTTAGAATGAGGTATCAGGATACTTGGAGGCATATGATAAAATAGGCTGGTGTTGTTTACTTGGATTTTCAGAAGGCCTTTGACAAGGTTAAAGCGAGGCTACTTAACAAGCTAACAGCCCATGGTATTACAGGAAAGATACCAGCATGGATAAAAGATTGGCTGACTAGCAAGAGTTGGAATAAAGGGGCCTTTCTGGTTGGCTGCCGATGACTACTAGTTTTCCACAGATTTTAGTATTGGGAATGTTTCTTTTCACATTACATCTCAATTTGGATGATGGAATTGGTTTTGAGGCTGAAGTTTATAGACAATACAAGAATGATGTAGGGGCAAGTTGTGTTAAGGAAGCAGGAAGTCTGCACAAGAACAGACTGATTGGAGAATAAACAAAGATATGGCAGATAGAATATATTGTAGGTAAGTATACTGTCATGAACTTTGGGAGAAGGAATAAAGGCACAGATGTTTATAAACCTGGAGAAACTTCAAAAATCAGAGGTGCAAAGGGATTTGGAAGTCCTTATGCAGGATTCCCTGTAGATTAACTTAACAGGTTGAGTTGGTGGTGAGGAAGGCAAATGCAATGTTAGCATTCATTTTGAGAGGACTAGAATACAAGAGCGAGGATGTAACACGGAGGCTAGGCCAGATAGGACTTGGAGTATCTTGAGTAGTTTTGGGCCCCTCGTCTAAAAGATGTGCTGGCATTGGAGAGGGTACAGAGGAAGTTCAGGAGAATGAGTCTGGCAATGAGAAAGGTTAACATGGTACACATTGATGGCTCTGGGCCTCTGCTGGTTGAAGTTAAGAATGAAGCGGGTGAGGGAAGAAATCTCATTATCAAATATTAAAAGGCCTAGACAGACTGAATGTGGAGAAAATGTTTCCTATAGTGAGTGAGTCTAGGACTGGAGGGCATGGCGTCAGAATAGAGGGACGTCCATTTAAAATAACGATGAGGAGGAATTTCTTAAGCCAGAGGGTAGTAATCTGTGGAATTCATTGCCACAGACAGCTGTTGAAGCCAAATCATTAAGTATATTTAAAGCAGTGGTTGATAGATTTTTGATAAGTCAGGTTGTGAAAGGTTACGGGGAGAAGGCAATAGAGTGGCGTTGAGAAGGAGGGATAATAAAATCAGTCATGATAGAAAGGCCAATCACAAACAAGAGAAAATCTGCACATGCTGGAAATCCAAGCAACACACACAAAATGCTGGAGGAACTCAGCAAGCCAGGCAGCATCTATGGAAAAGAGTACAGCTGATGCTTAGGGACAAGATACTTCATTGGTCCTGAAGGGCCTCAGCCCTTTTTTCCATAGATGCTGGCTGGCCTGCTGAGTTCCTGCAGTATTTTGTGGACTCATGGAATGAAAGAGCAGACTCAATGTGCCAAGTGGCCCAATTCTGCTTCTAAGTCTTATGGTCTTTTCAAACATAAGCTGTAAACTGGGGACAGACTTGCATGCACATCTAAGCAGTGTGGGCCTTACCCATTCACTTGTCAGAGGAAGGTATAAATAGTTAAACCTACAGAACTGGTCAGTCTACAAAAGCTATTATTTTAAATTTGCTCTGATGAATTTACCAAATCATGTCCCATGATGGAACAATAAACATCAAGTTACAGTTGCATCAACTTGTAAATGCAATGGCTGCTGCATTCTGAGAAACCAATATATTCCGTGTTTAAGAAATCCCACTTTACACATCTACACAAGGTAACAGCTTAAATAATGCTACTAATACAGGACAAACGAGACATTCTACAGATACTGAAAATCCAAAGAAACACACAAAATGCTGGAGGAAATCAGCATGTCAAGCAGGTTTCAGGCAGTACTGAAGGGTCTCAGTCCAAACCATCAGCTCTTCATAGCTGCTGCCTGACCTGCTGAGTTTCTCTACTGTGTGCAACTAATAGGAGACAGTTTTGAAGCATGTTGAAGAATTGAATGAATGCCGTCAACATTTAAATGACAGCTTCAAAAAGACAGCAATACTTCCAGGTTACACCCAATAAACGGATATCTAATGAGATTTGCTTGACTGGATGCTGTGCAACAGGAGCAGTGAAGTCACAGCTTTCTAGTACCAGGTTGTCCATAGCTCCAAGGAACAATTTCAAATATTATTCCCAGAACTAACACTGGTGTCACTGAAGGATTCACCATGTGCATTTTAAAACAAAATATGAAAAATGAATTCAGAGACTTGATTCTCTGACTTAAATCCCACAGCAAATCCCAAGGAGGTCCTCATCTCAAGCCCCAAATTGTAGAGCCATGAGTCTTCAGGCAGCTAGTTAATCTTGTTGACACTGAAGCAAAAAAGCTGCCCATAATTCAACAGATACTCAAGAGACAACATCTATGATATGAAATGAGTATCAAAGTTTCAAGTACATAAACACTGACATACAAACAAGGATGACACTAATAATTGTCGTGAGACTTGGCTTAAATGCAAAGCAGTGGTGTCCAAACTCAAGATTCTGGCTGGGAAAAGGAGAGAGAAATTTTACACAAAGGAGCACAACAGACAAGGGCAACATTTAAACTTTCAAAGCTGAAGCAATAGGTGCTGCTGAAAAGCAGTGGATATATAACTGTATGCAAAAAAAAGGTGTCAGCATGAAGCAAACTGTAAAAGCCTTGAGCATGCTGTTGTGTTTTAAGAGTTAATTCATAGTGCTTACCTCCCACAAATCCCACGGTAAAGTCTAGCATGTTGAATAAAAAATGAAGTTAGTTACACTTTACACAAATAATTTTTTCACCTTACTGGAATATTTCAAATGACAAAGTACACGAAACTAGTGCTGTATAAGGTGGCAAAACGGTTTCCAGCAATTTTCCAGCAATTTTTCCACTGCTAACAAATCAAACACTCACTTATCTTTGCTCCCTTACAAATGTATTTATTGATCCAACTGCTAAAAGTTGCACAAGGTTATGAGAGAAACCTGGAGCAGCAAAATGTTTGACTACACTTCAGACTATATTCCCGAACAATTTTCTGCGGCATACAACTACCAAAATGCCAGTCCATCAAGAGCATAAAACACAGGAGCAGGATTATGCTATTCAACCTATCAAATCTGCTCCACTATTCCATCATGGCTGACTTAATATCCCTCTCAAAGGGATTTTCCTGTCTTCTCCCCATAACCTTTGACACCTTTACTAATCAAGGACCTATCAACCGGTACTTTAAATATACCCAATGACTTGGCCTCCACAGCCATCTGTGGCAATGAATTCCATAAATTCACCACCCTCTGGCTCAAGAATTCCTCCTCATCTGTTCTAAAGGGACTAGGCGTATTCTGAGGCTGTGCTCTCTGGTTCTAAACTCTCTGACTACTGGAAACATCCTGTCTATCTAGGCCAGGGGTCGGCAACCCGTGGCTCCGGAGCCGCATGCGCCTCTTTCATCTCTGTGCTGCGGCTCCCCGTGGCTTTGGAAAATAAATGATGAGTATTTAATTAAAATGTATTTTATGTTAGTTTGTTAGTTTTTGAAATGTAATTCGAAATTTGAAGATTATGGTGATCTTGTACAATCTAAAAGCATTGAGGCGACCCCATTTCCTGGCACATCCAAACCGGCTCGCAATTAGCCACCGTTCCGGCTAAGGGAGATAGCCTATGGGGGTTTGTGAGTATATGTCTCTTGGAGCATCCGTGCCCACGGGGACGGGTTGAGGGAGGCTTTAAATCAAGGCTGTTTAGTTCGAATAAAGTTACCTTTGACTGCAGTGTCTTTATTTTAGCGCTGCGTGTAGCGCTACATCGCTACAACGTGTTTTTTATCGCTATTAATATACATCACCACTGCCAATGCCTGACACCCGCCAGTGCGCGCTTTCTTTTAATTTTTCGATCCAGGGTAGGCTAACTATGGAGTAATCTTCAACCCAACGTCTTTTTTTTTGGAGTTCAAAATGTTTTTGTTGCATGCAGAAATGTAATTTCATTTTCTCTGCAGGAGTTCATCAATTTCATAAATGCAACACATTATAGTTTGTTTATACATAGCATAAAGGCAAAAAAAAACCATTGTATGCAGTGCTATTTCATTTTAAATGTCAAACGGGTTTTGTGGCTCCCAGTGTTTTCTTTTCTGTGGGAAATGGGTCCATATTGGCTCTTTCAGTGGTAAACGTTGCCGACCCCTGATCTAGGCCTTTCAATATTCAATAGGTTTCAATGAGCTCCCCTCCCCCCCCCGTACTCTTCTAAACTTCAGCAAATACAGGCCCAGAAGCATCAAACACTCCTCATACATTAACCATTTCATTTCCAGAGTCATTCTCAAACTGCCCTTAATATGCCAAATGTGGTCTGATCAATGCCTTATAATTCTCATCATTGCATCCTTGCTTTTATATTCTAGTTCTATCAAAATAAATGCTAACATTGCATTTCCCTTCCTTAGGGAAAGGAAGTTCTGGGAAATCAGAATCTTGATCAAGGGAGGAGATCAGATTTAACAAAAAACACAGCAGGTTTTCATTCCCAACTGCTGAACAGCTCAGGTGAAACAATCTACTACAGAATGTCTGTGGGTTGAGCAGAGTCAATGGGAGGAAAGGAAAAGTCAATGTTTTGGGTCAGAATCATGCATCAGAAATGAGTAGCAAGGCAAAATGGCCAGCAGGGAGAAGAGGAGTGGTAAGAAACAGTTAGTGGAAGGCTGAGAAAGGGCACATGACAAGAAGCAGGTAGTGTCAGGTAGAGAGGTGAGTGGGGTGGAGTCGCATGACAACAGGCGGGTAGTGTCAGGTAGAGAGGTGAGTGGGGTGGAGTTGCATGACTGCCAAGTGAATGATAGATGGGACAAAGAAAAACAGATGGAGCAGGGTGGAAGAGGGGAGTGTGATGAAAAAGAGCATCTGCTGGAAGGAAACAAGCAGGAATACAAAGCATTGCCATGGCTCGATAGAGAATGGGAACCATTAAAAAGGGAGAGATGACTAACAGTTAGAAAAAGGTATTTTTGGTGGCAAAGAGGATGAAAACAGGAGCCGGCAAGGGAACAGAAATGGCAGGACCAGAGGGTTCAAAGGAAGAGGGATACAGAAAGGGATGAAGTTGGGAAAAAGGGAGGGTCAGCTAAAAGTGCAAAACCTAATATTCCTAGCACTGGACTGTAGACTACCCGAGTGAATAACTAATGTGATGCTCCTCCAGTTTGCATTGAGCTTCATCCCAGCAGTAGAGAAGACCAAGGATGGACAGATCAATGTAGGAATGGGGACTCAGGATTGACTTGTGGACCAAACACGAGTTCTGCAAAAACAGTCGCTGCATCTGTGTTTGACCTCTTCAATGTAGAACTTGCATCTAGACCATCAAATGTGGTAAGCAAGGCTGGAGGAGATACCAAATTGATCCAGATTCCAGAATCTACAGTCTCTTGAATCAGGTGAAACTACAAAAGCAGATGCACAAGGAAATCTGATTCTCAAACGGGGTTTAAAAAAAAAGCTCAAGGGCATGGACCAGGATCCATGCACAGGCCTCAAGCCCCCACATCTGTGCTGACATTAAGAACCAAGATTAAGAACTGTCCTCCAACCCTTGATTCAGTCAGCAAGGTTCTGAATGGAATGATAAATCGGGATCAAGTATCACAATGAGTTCCAACCCTACTGGCCTCTTTCCATTGAGATTCCTTTATCACATGTTTGAAAGCAAATCAAACTTATTTTATTGTTTAAAGTAGTGGTCACCAACCTTTTTAAGCCCAAGATCCCCTACCTCGGCTTTAGTGAAAGGCGAGATCGACTCCAGATTGATTAGTTACATGCATGCGCACTGGGGCAGAAAAGACCGGAAGTAAAACCCCACAACCCGGAAGTAGAAATAATGCTTAAACACCAGGGGTAACAACCTTTTATTGCATGGCGGACCGGTTTAATATTGACAGTATTCTTGCGGACCGGCCGACGACGGTGGTGGGGGGTGGGGGTGTTAAACACGATGGGAATACAGTGATACTCAAAGCAGGTCCCTTATGTCCAGTTTATTCTGCAACTTAGTTTTCACGGCTCTCGGCGCTTAGCTGCTGCCCCATGCTGCTCACGTTTTTTCCGCTGAAAAAACTCAGCGGGTTCGTCCTTAAGCACAGGGTGCTTGGACTCAAGGTACCAAAGCAGTTTTGAGGGCTTCATTGCCTCATTAGACAGCCTCCCAGCCCGAACTCCAGCCTCTGCCCGCCTGCCTCCAGACGCCCTGACCAGGTGCGGCTGGTCATGGGTGGGGTGAGAGGACAAGGTCAGGGCCAGAGAGAGCGACCAACTGAGTGAGGAATGCGACAGGCAGCGTGCCCGTCCCCCCTTGTAGGATCTATCGGTCGACAAAAGTTTGTCTCAGCAGGTCACAGCGAGGTAGCTGCTCTGATACTTACGAAACCTGGAGCCCGAATTATGTTGTCTGCGAATACTTTAGCAACAATGTGGTGAACAGGTTCAGAGGTGGCGCCCATTTGTCCGCACTCCAGGCCAGTAGCATCGGCAGTTCTCACCGGCCGCGCTCCGGGCCAGTAGCATCGGCGGTTCTCGAACACTGGCGCAAGGGTGTCGCTGCGGGTAGACGACTGATGACCTCACATGGGTTCAAGTTCAACAGTGGCCGTGACAGGGAATGTGGAAATGAGCCCGGTGGTTGGGGACCACTGAAGTACACTGTGTAGTGCGGGGGAGCTATGCGCATGCGCACTGGGCAGAAAGAATGGAACGAAAACCTTGCAACCCAGAAACAATCTCTCAACAGTATTTGTGTAGTTATTTTTCTTTTTCTTCGGGATCTACTGGAAAGTCTCAAAGATCGACCAGTCGATCGCAGTCGACGGGTTGGCGACCACTAGTTTAAAGTCATACAATGCATCTGCATATACTGTACTATCAGGTTAATGATTAACCTGGTCAGCAGTATGGAGATAACTGCATGCAAGACTACAGCTCCAGACAATTGTTCAGGAGAAAGGCCATCCTTAATCATAAACAGATCATTGATTAAACTTCTGTGGAAGCGCCGGTTAAGGCTGGTGGCTAACACTTCAAGTCAAAAAGAGGACAAGGGATCTTACGATAAAGGCAAATACTAAACTATCTCAATGAGAATGAATTTGATTATCTTTTCTGTTTAATAAATATCATCTCTCTAGAACCCTTGTGAAAATTTCCAGCCAGCCGCAAAATTTGTCAGCAATAGGTGCACACAGGAAAATGATTATCACAGCTGGCCATTACAATGTCTCAGTCTACAATGCTGATCTACAGATTAACCGCAGAGCAACAAATTTCATGACATACAGTGATAAATAAACCCAATTCCAAATCTTCGTCTACCTTGCATCAGACTGTACAAGGAAATCAAAACGACAAATTGATCAATATCTCACCATTTCTTCCCAAGAATACAACAGCCTGGTGCAGTCAATCAGGAATTCTTACACAAGACCAACAGAAATGCCTTGAACCACTTAGTCATTAACCCCGAACGGGAAGGCTGATCTAAACAAACCTGTGAGACTGGAGATGCTGCTCTCGCTACTGTATTACTTTCTGGCTTCAAAGGGTCAAAGTCCAAAAGGCTTCCTTCATCCTGCAGAGGCCCAGGAGCCTCAAACTAGGTGGGAGGTGGAGGTGGGGATGTAACAAGGGAGGAAAGAACAAGAGACAGTTTACTCATTTGCCACACCAGTTGCAATACACTGAAGCACGATAACACAGCTGAGAATAAGGGAAAGCTAAGGGAAAGCACAGAGAACAGAAGCAAGTGAGATAACAAGATCTATACCAGAGGAAAATGAGAAAACTTTCAAGAATTCAGACTGTTTAAATTAATAGCTTTGCCTTGACTTCCATGCTCTTTAAGTTCAAAATTAAACTTCGTAAACATATACAATATAAACATTATTCAGTTTCAATTTGCTTTAAATCTACAAAAAGGAAGAGAAAGGATCCTACAAGTAAACAGGAGAATAAACTAGCACCTTCGGCTACCAAGGTACTGACATGATACCTTGTACCATTCTCTGCAACTGAAGCAATTCAGGAATAGCTTCATATTCTCTGCCATCAGATTTCTGAATGGACATTCAACCCATGAACACTAACTCACTACTTTTTTTTACTCTTTTTGCACCATGTAATGCAATATATAGGTACCGTAATTTACAGTTATGCATTGCAATGTACTGCTGCTCCACAATAGATTTCACAACATATGCCAGTGATCTGAAACCCAATTCTGAGCCACTTGATTCTCTGAGGTTTCCAGAACAAGCAGCAGGAGAGGTGACTGAAGCTGTAGCATCATGGATAGGGCATGAATGCGCAGTGATTTTAAAAAAAAACTTCAGTGGTTTTTGATTATAACCGTATGCAGCTATAACCCTACTGTCAATTTTATCATCTCAATACTGAATTTAAAGAACTCAATTTTCCAGAGGCATCAGCCATGTTACAGAATTGCGGTGTGCTTTCCTAGAAAGTGATCCATAAATGTGATTTTCTATAACGTGAAGCCTCATCATCTGTGCATGCATCACAAAATCAGTTTAAAAATTGTATTTATATCCTGCCCCCTACAAATTTGTGATCAATCGCAAATTTTTGGATAGTGATCTGTGAATTCCGCAAGGGCAATTTTCCTTTAGCTGAATGCCCCTAATATTGTATGCTAGACATACTAATGATGAGTGGGTTTTCTCCGGGTAACTCAGGAATCTAAAATAATAAAATGCTGGCAGCAGTATAATTTTAAATGTGTAGGTATAATGGTATTACTAATTTGTCTTTGTTTTAAGGACAGTTGATCCACTGTGCAACTAAAATCGCCAATTGGGATGATTTAAATCAGAGAAAAAGTAAACAAGTCAAAGGGTGCTCAACAATTATTGACTCGAGTATATTCCACTCAACTGACTGGATAGGTACACAAAATCCTCCTTGAAAGGGGCATAGTATAGGACAATAACTGGCGTTAGACAGGCTGCTTGTCATTCTATTAACATCCTATTTATTCAAATGGGGCAAAGGTTGAAAAACAGTTACTTGTAAATTAGCAATTAGTCAATACCAAATTACTTATTGCAAAAAGTTCTAAAAAAATGCCCAGAATAAATTAACTTGCTCCAGAAAAAAAGATTAATTGATGTAGCCTTAATTCACCCAAATAACTTCAGTTATCCATTGGATTGGAGTGTAGAGTTCTTATTTTTCTTGTAGTTTAACTTTCCGATGCTTGATTGCATTTTATATTATCACCTACATACATGTGATTGTTCAGTAAAATTCCCAGTAATTGCAGTGCACATGCCTCTTTCCAGAAGCTTCTTGGTTTCAGCGGCAGGTATTATATTGTCTGCATCAGCTAACTGATCAATGGAACTTGTTACCTCTGGTCTAGAAAGAGAAGACCACAGTTACTTTAAGTCCTCTTCATTTCTCTTGCCATGCTTCTTTGCTCTTCTTGCTTACAGCCATTTTATGCCTCATTCTCAACTTCTGAGGAACCTCTGGATCACAAAAGGATCAAGATCCAACATATCCAACAGCTCTTCCTTCCTACACCCCAACTTTTACCCCCCAGACAAAATACAACTCATGGAAAAACAGATTACTATCAGAAGCACTGGTGAGTGGAGGAATTTCTCCATATAATCCACAGTGTTGCTAATAATCACAATTAGTACCTTAACAACACCTCCAAAAATACCTGCGAAAGTCTGAATATCACTGGAACTTCAAATTCTATTGCCAAAGATTGCAATGCCTGTACACGTTTGTAATATCACCTATGTTATCATACTGTATTGAAACCAAAATTTCTTAATTTCATATTGCCAGTCAGCCAAAATGTCTAGGGGATGATTAAAAGGAACAGAGTGTGATTCAAACAGTATTTAGTGAACAGACTGAACAGTCAAAACAAAAATGTAAGAAAATGTGCCCAGTAAAACATAGTGACAGACAAATTGAAAAGAAAATCTCAATGGTAGCAGCATGATCAGCAAGATTAATCAAAGGAATTACTCAACTACTTTCATTCAAGCCAGTTTATGTTGTAACCATATGCAGCAGTCTCTTATGACTCCTTTCGAATCATTTTGATCAGATCACATCCAATTCCTTCAACACCAACATTGTTTCTCAACATTCTCCAGGGAATTGTTGTGCTAGAGGAACCTTTGTGTTCAAGCCTCATCAATAGGCCACCAATAGGCCAGGTGAAGGCATTGAGATTCTGCCTTCACTAGCCGGGGATCAGTATAGAAAGGTGGTTATTTTACAACTTTATTACATTAGTTCAGTGCGCAGTTCCGCAGAAAATCTATAGGAAGGATACAACAGTGGCAGAGGGGGATTAGGGGAGATTCACCAGACTGCCTGGGATGGAATGCTTCACCTTATGAGAGAGATGAGAAAGGTTGGGCCTCATTTCCTTTGAGGCTGAGGGAGATCTGATAAAGGCATAAAGGTATGGATTAGATGGGTGTAGAAAATGGGGTGGTGGGGAAGATTCAGAATAAGGGGCAAAAGATGAAGAGATCTTGAATTGAGAGTTGGAATCTGAGTGCGTGGAAGTAGAGCCTCAACCACCACCCAGACCAGTGGTTTCAATGTGGCCCATTCTCTTCCTTTCCTAAGGGAGCATGCCAAATTTCACAGGGTTCACAAGAAAAAAAATAAACTGGGGCCACCAGAGTTTCTGAGTGAGCCATCATAAATTTACTTTTAATGAAATATTACTAAAATATATAAAGCTGCAGTTCTGTTGGAGTCAGTGACCTACAGTTCAAACTACAGTTCTTCGCAAGCGGTGAGTTTTTGGACAAGTTGTACGGCCTGGCACTTCACTTTCTCCAGGCTTGCACCTTCAGGGAGCGGCTCCATACAGAACCCGGTTCCTCAATTTCACCAAGCTAAGTGTCGCGGGAGATGGAAACATTGAGACAGCAGACAGTGTGTGTTGTCAGGAAGTCCTCTGTATTTGAGCGATCCTTTCCCTCTTTTATGGAGAGTGAGAGCCTGTCGGGGTGGGGGGGTGGGGGCTTGGGAGTTGTGACGCAAAAGACTAACATTGGAACAGCCAGTTGTTGATCTCTGCTCTCATTGATACAGGAGCGACCTTTCTTTCCCTCACTGGAGAGAGGGCCTGTCTGAGATACCCATGCTGGCTGTGGACTGCAGTAAAGTAGTCTCTTTAGGGGTTTTTGCTAGTGTTCACATCGTGCGGGGGTGGTCAGAGCTTCTGCTGGCATAAGTAGGGAGTGCAGGAGGATTGTGCTGTTGCTTGTGTGATGGGACTGTTCAGGGCTCTGATGTTTTTACATCATTCATTCTATGAAGTTTCTTGTTACGTGAAGAGTAAGAATTTCAGGTTGTATGCTATATACATTTTCCGATATTAAACAATTTGATTTGAAATAAAAGAAATGAATATGTAATTTAATTGGAATGATGAAATGAGTGGGAAAATATGCTAGATGATGTAAATGAGGCAGCAAAAAGGTGTGTGTGTGTGCACATGCAGTGTGTCTCTTGGCATGGCAATTGTTATCTCTGCTCCCACTTAACAATGCACTGTTGACACCCTGCAGGGCAGTCCATTGAGCCCTACTCTACATCTACCCCCAAATCTCAAACTACAGCAAGACCAGTCAGTGAGTACACAGGAGGCTGGTTCTGTTTGCCTTCCATGTACTGCGTGAGTTAAAATACCTGCAAACTGTGACATGACCTGTTAAAATACAAATATTCACTGGATATTGGAATAATTAGTGCAGTTGACCAAAACACTTTAGCAACTGACAGAGTGTGTGTGGGTGGGGGGAGTGACAAGTGGGCCACAAGCAGAAAACATTGAGAATAACTGATCTAGACAAGCACTTGAGTGACCTAGGTACAAATGATGATAAATGGGATTAAAATAGATTGGTGCTTGGTTGATGTGGACATGTTGGCTGAAGGGCCTGTTTTGGTGCTGTATGATAAAGTCCCAAATCTTAAATTACAAAATTTTAACCCAGAGCAACTACAGGCACATTATAGCAAAACACCTCACTCAAACCCACACTAAGCAAAACTACCAAAGACAATCAGTAAAATATTCAGATTGATCCTACAGAGTGTCTGTGTCCACCTTTCTCTGATTTACTCAGCTGCTGAAATCTCAACAAGCTGAATTCATGCTGTTTCAGGTTAACTGTTAGCAGTCAAGGGAAAGGTTGCCTAAAACCAACCTTTGGACATTTGCAAGGCTTTGCTTGCCATGTATTCTGACCAAGAAAACACATAGTTATTAACGATATTATCACCTCTGTTAGATCTCCATAAGTAACTTGTGCAAGCAAACACAAGACAAGCATGCTGCAAGATTCAGGGCTGCCACTGCATCATTGTGTCCAATATATAAATACAATACACGAGAGTGTTCACAACCCACCACCCAAACTCCCAGAACCCTCTCAGTTTTGTATTCATCACCAGGTCTGTGACAGCTAGGTTATACTTTCCTGGGAAGAACAGGAACACCACTAGGCTCTCTGATCCAACTCCATTTAGTTGATGGAAATCTTTCAACTAAATCTATAACTTAAGATAACGACAAAGTGGCAGCCCTAGTTTAATTGAAACAAAACACTAATTACTGGGTAACTAAGTAACTAATACAAAGAGTCCACTGTTAATGAGGCATGCTCTGTGCAGCTAAACACAAAGGTTATATGGAAAGGTGAACAAGGCAAACAGTATTAAGATGAGGATCACAACAGAAGTGGGTACATGCAGCTAACCTGTGAAGGTGTAGTCACACTTATCTCTGGGATGAAATTGTCATCAAACAGATTGAGGATATTTTCTTGCTTGATGTCCTTGGATGGTGTGACCTTTGGTGGAGGGGGCACAGGAGGGCCTTTCCTTTGCTGCACATGCACAGAGACATATCAATAACAAAAGCAACAAGAAAATACACTGAACATTTTAACAAACATTACTTCAGAGACCAATCAATAGTAGCAATGAAGAGAAGAACTAGTTGACTTGCAAGGGTCAGAAAGAGCACTGACAAGGGGATTTGGAGGTTTTCAAATAGGTTAAAAGCACCACAGTCTCACACTGATAGTGAAACAGTGGTAACATAAAATGCTGAGGAGCTGAGCAGGTCAGGCAGCATCTATGGAAAGGAATAAAGAGATAATGTTTTAGGGCAAGACACTTCATCGGGGCAGCGGGTACTGTTTCTTTTGGAACAGGAAGTGAGCAAATAAGATGAATTAGAACATGTGTAGCAGAATTATAAGCAAAATTTAGTGTAAAGTGTGGATACAGCCAGAACTTAAAATTATAATTACCAAATTAGCTACAGTGAAGAGCATAACAGATTTGTTGAATAGATTTAGGGATGGAAATAGAAATCGGGCAATGCTGCAAATTTATAGTTCAAATCCAAGTTAGGGTCAATAGGCCAAAGTTTCCAAGTCTGATTCAGGCACATGTGCTTGGAGTTGAGGGACATCCAATAGCTTCAGTCTTTAATGTTTAGGTGGTGGAAACTTGAGCTCATCCATCATTGGGGAGACAAGGCATTCAACTTACTTCTTCCAACCAGATGGACAAGGTACTCTCCACATACCTTCATACGTTTCTTCACGCAGATTACAGAAAGACCACTAAGTTACCACATTGTGAAAATTAAGTTGATAAAAGCTGAATACTGGGGTTTTCTTGACAGGCCTGCCGGTTGGTAAATGAGCAAGTTCCATATTGTACTGATAGGACAGTATCAATGTAGACAATAGTTCATATGGTTATATAATTTTTAATATACAGACTTGTTTCAATATTTCTGCAGATGTGAAATACTTGCTGACAAAGTTCTCTGACTCATCTACAGCAATTGCATAAATAATGAACAAGTTAACATCCCGATTACCTGTTGCATTTGACATCAATAACACATCAGCTGGGCTCAAATCACCAAATTCTACAAGAAACCGCAGTATAACTTTCCAGCCAACCAAATAAGCAACAACTATGCATCTGATAGGAGAGTCTCAACCATTACAGAAATCCTGTCTAACTCAATCGTATCCTAGAGATGATCTTAATCAAGAATGCAGCCCACTGAGAAAACCTCTTCCCTCAATTTAAATTGCTCATCGAATTGTTGACATTTCAAAGTATCGTAACTGTGAACATTAGAAATCCATGAAATAAATACTCGGTACTTTAAACCTGTGATCAAAAAAATTCTTAATCTGAAACAACGTTCAGCTTGGGCAGCACCTGTGGAGAAAACAAGGTGTTAGCTTCAGATCAATGGAAATCTGTTTTATTCTGAAAGGTTATTGATCTGAAACAAACCCTGACCAACATCGGTTTCATTCCTTGCCAGCATCTGACATTTTAATTGTGTCTGTGTGTGCAGGAACTGACTTTGCTGTAAAATTAAAGATTAGCTTTATTTGTCACATGTACATCAAAATACTAAAACACTGGATTACATCAATTGCATCAATGACCAACACAGTCCGAGGATGTGCTGGGAGCAGCCCGCCAGTGCTGGTATGGTTCCAGTGCCACACTGCATGCCTACAATTTATTAATGTTTACTCATGAGGAAACTCGAGCACCCGAAGGAAACCCATGCAATCAAGGGAGAAAATAAATTCCTTAGAGACGGTTGGAATTGAACCCAGGTCACCAGCAAAGTACCAGTGAAATGCTAATGAGTACCCTACTCAACATCTATTCCAAGTGAAATGACAGATTATGAGTAAACATCAATTGTGCATGAACTCAGTGATGACAGGGGCCAAGTTATAACCAACCTTACATTTGGAAACAAGTACGAGTGAGGGATTTTGTTACCAAGTTAGCCATGCTTGCTCCAATAATGAACTTATCTTATGAACATGTCTTATGAGGTAGGTTTAATGAACAATCTGTTGGGGTGATGGGAGAAGCAGATACATTAGGAACATTTAAACTCAGACAGGCTGATAGTAATCTATAGGCAGGTGTTATGAATATCATGAGTTCATTATCTGCCAGGTACCACAATGACATCCTGTCAGCTGCAGCAATCACTACAGAACAAGGTCATTCAAAGTTGATCAAATCTTGAGCTTGATGTCTTTTATATTCATTGTCTGCTGTTTTAAAAAAAATGGCATCTTTAAAAATAAACTCTCCTTGGGCTTCCAGCTGGGTACAGGTATCGATTATAATTGAGGTTTTGATGAGAAAACTCTGCCATCTTCATCAGGGATGATACCTTTCCAGAATTTTCAATAACTTGCACCATGAAGTAGGCACTTGGCCTAGAGAGCTCACATTTGGTTGAGGAAAGCCATCTAGTATTCCACTTCCCAGCAAGAGCCACAAAGTTATAGCCCAAGTGCTGACTAATTTTACTAAGCAGCAGATCACTCCTAACAATATTTCCAGAGTTATGCTCTGGTCTCATGGAACAGAGAGTGGTAGGATTGTTGTTCATGGATGTGGAAGCTTCAGAGGGATTTACCAGGATGTTACCTGGATTAGAGAGCATGTCTTATAAGGATAGGGTGAGTGAGCTAAGGCTTGTCTCTTATGAGAGAAGGACGAGAGGTGACTTAGACGTATACAACCTGCACCTTTTTCCCCTTGATTCAGAAATGGTTAAAATTAGGTGTCTGGAGGAAAACAGAGGGATCTTAAAGGCAGAATTTTTTTATACAGAGAGTGGTAGGTTTAATGAACAATCTGCTGGGGTGCTGGGAGAGGCAGATACATTAGGGACATTTAAACTCAGACAGGCTGATAGTAAAATGGAGGACTAAGTAGGAGGGAAGGGTTAGGTTGATTTTAGATTCAGAGCAGAGTGCAGAACCTACTCTATATGCACATGGCAGGAATTCAATAAATCACTCATTATAACTATAGCATTAAGACTCTACTGTCTACTTGTTGGGCTGTCACACATTTTACTGCCATGCCTAGTGGCCTTGATTAGTCATGTAGGAGGAATCCTGTAGCACAAGAGCAGAGCAAATTGATGAGTCATCACAGGAGGGGCAGCATCACATGCAACATGCGAGTGTAATACAAATTATCCAAGGGTTCCTGTCCCTGAGAACGCAACAAAACCATTTTCACAGGACGGAAACAATGTCCTCCCAAAACCAAGATACAGAACCATTATCTAAAATAGCTGACCCTCCTTTTCATATACTACTTTGTAGTTACTCATTCTTGCATTGTACCATCTACCAAGGCTTCCGACAATTACACCACTTCATCAACTATGATTGCCTTAACACACTGCACACATTGTACATCTGGTTACATTTTCAGAAGGACAGTCACAAAGAAGAAAACACAGTCCTAGTCCGAGTGGCACGACTACAGAATTGATGGGAAGTTGTCCTGACTCGGCTTGCTCTTGCACCAAGTAAACACTGGAGGGAGGCACCGACAGGAGGGGCCCAACTCCTAATCCAAGATTTCAGCTAACCCACAACGGCTCTCCCACATTGCCTCAGCATCTTCTCTCCTGGCCGGTTGCAAGAGGCAACCCATGATCTTGGCCTAGTCCTCGCCACAACCAAGGCAACACAGTTCTACAATCAAACTTCACAATCAGCCCTCCTTATCCGCAGGGGACTGTTTCTGGGAGCCCCCATGGGTACCAAAATACACGGATGCAAGTCGGTGGACTTTAGGACCCAGCGGAGCTCCGGACCTTATTTAACCTGTCTCAGTGTAGTGGACTTTAGGACCCGGCGAAGCTCAGGACCCACCACCCGCAGTGTTTCTGTTCTGGAAAACGATCACGTTTGAAAATAAAGTGGAAATAATAAAGCGATCAGAAAGAGGTGAAACACCATCGGTCATTGGAAAATCGTTACGTTGCAGTTGGGATAAAGTGAGAGTAATGGAGCATATGAAGGTCCTGACCAATGTAAGCTACAATTATTACTAAGCAACACAGTGGTTTAATTATTGAAATACATACATTTAAGTGTTTTATATGCATAGAAAGGTAATATACTACTAAGACAAACGTTTGACTAACTTAAGCTAAATAATACCGGATGTACCTGTTCTAACTTAGAGAACTTCTGTTCCCCCCCCCCCCCCCCCCCACCGATTCCCAATCCACGGTAACCTATGCATATCCTCCCATATACTTTAACTCTGTAGATTACTTACAATACCTAATACAATGTAAATGCTATGTAAATAGTTGTTAAACTGTATTGTTTAGGGAATAATGACAAGGAAAAAAGTCTGCACAGTTGGCCCTCCTTATCCGCAAGTTCAACAAACCGCGAATCGAAAAAACCCAGAAGTGCTCTTCCAGCACTTGTTTGAGCATGTACAGACTTTTTTTTCTTGTCATTATTCCCTAAACAATGCAGCATAACAAACATTTTACATAACATTTACATTGTATTAGGTATTATAAGTAATCTAGAGATGATAAAGTATGCAGGAGGATGTGCGTAGGTTATTGTGGATCGGAATTGAAAAAAATCAGAAGTTCTTTTACTAAGCAAGTCAGAACAGGTACATCCAGTATTTAGCATCAGTTAGCCAAATGTTTGTCTTAGTATATAGTATATATTTTACCTTTTTATGCATATAAAACACTTAAGAAACTCATGTTTCAGCACCGGTTGATCCAGTGACAGATCACTCCCGAGCACACTGTCCATGTAGACTCAATGGGCCAAATGGCTTAATCCTGCTCCTATGTCTTGTGTGAACAGAGGAGGTACTGGAGTTGCATCATAAATGGTCTGGGATTGTTGTCAGCAAAAAACAAAAGTAGAAAACACTGCAGTTCTACAACAAATTGACACATGACCCCTAAAGCTGTCGGAGATGTCAAGTGAAAAACAGTACAAAATACAATCCCAGAACAGTTATCAGCTGCAGTAGGGCTGACATGCTGTAACAGGCTACAAGACTGCCTGGCAGCATTGCTGACAACAGTGCATGCCTTTCTGATGAGATGACTGTATTCTCTGCCTGTTTCGAGTAGAAGGGGACTGGAATACAACACACTACGACAGCCTCCAATACACCTGAACCCACAGACACCACTGCAGATACAAGATCAGTCTCCTGAACAATGCACCTGTGGAAGATCTGGCCCAGATGGTGTTGCTGATTGTGCCCTCAGATCAGTTACTGCGGGTTTCTGCAGACATTTTCATTTTTAAACTCTCCCCACTTCATTCTCAGAGTCCCAGCTGCTTTAACACCACTGTCATCCGGTAGCGTCTGCATTTTGAGGAGATTGAGGTGTGCAAATCTCCCCATCCCCTTTCTGATAACTTTTCACAGGAGCACAATCAAGAATGATATGTCTGGCTGCAACATTGTGTGGGAAAGAAGCTGCAAGGCATCGGACCTCAAGACCCTACAGAGGATAGAAGAAAACAAAACCACTGAGGATCGCTAGGGTCTCCTTCTCCCTTATTCATGATATTCTCTGGGAGCGTTGTAGACAAAGGGCTTGAAGAATCATTGACCATCCCTACCACAATCTCAGACCCACTACTGTCAAGGTGGTAAAGGAATATCAGGACCAGGACTGCCAGCAGAAAATTAGGCCAATTCAGTCTGTTCCTCCATTCCATCAAGGCTGAGTTATTCCCCCTCAACCCCATAACCATTGACACCATGACTAATCAAGAATTTATCAATCTCTTTAACTATACCCAATGACTTGACCTCCTCGGCCATCTGTGGCAATAAATCCACAGATTCACCAGCCCCCGGCTAAAGAAATTCCTCATCTGTTCTAAATAGACATCATGATTAGGAATGTCAGTCTGGGCAACAGCTGCTTTCCCCAGGCTGTGAGATTGTGGGAAGAAATATCCTGCCACCACTGAGGTCTCATCATACAGGCAGCGAGCTATTTATTTTGCTGATCAGCTGTGCTGCACACTACGTGCATTTTGTATTTTATTAACTTATTTATGGCAATGTGTATACAAGCTTTGTGGATACACCATGGTCCAGAGGAACGCTGTTTTGTTTGGTTGTATGCATGTACAGTAAGATCACAATAAACTTGAACTTGATCCTGATAACTAAGAAAAAAAACTAAGTGACCTTAATGACTACCACCCAGTGGCTCTGACATCCACAGGTAGTACATCAAGAGGCTGGTAACTCCAGCTTACCAGACAACCAACTCATTGCAGATTGCCCATTGCTGAAACAGGCTGACAGTGGTCCCCATCTCCCTGGTCCTACACTCATCCCTGGAGCAACTGGGCTCAAGAGGGTCAAGAGCTTCAAGTGCCTAGAGAATCAAAGCAGCAGGACCCAGGCCCAAGAGCAAAAATCAAACTGATGGTTGGGGGATTTAAGTATGGAGCCAGATCAAGGCACCAAGGCCATGGCTAAAGGATGCACAGGTGTTCAGCTCAGTACTGAGGTTTACTCGTGTCAGTGATGAACTGACTACAGCTGTGGACTCACTTCCACGTACTGCGGTTCATGTGTATGTTATATGTTTGCACAATTTCTTCTTTTTCACACATTGTGTTGTGTGTGTTTTAAGGAGTATTGTATTTGTTTTGTGGCTGCCTGCAAGATGAATCACAAGGTTCTACATAGTATATATACATGGATTATAAATGTACTTTGAAAATGACCAGTATCCTGTCCTGGTCTAACCACAGCCAAGTTTACCAGCACCTCTACTTGAAAATATGTTTAAGAAATTTAGCGGGTCCTCATTGACCCTTATTTTTTATTGATGCAACATAGAAAGCTGGATGCATAACGCACAAAGCGCTGGAGGAACACAGCCTTGGTGAAGGGTTAAAGTCTTTACTCTCTTCCACAGATGCTGCCTGACCTGCGTTCCTCCAACATTTTGTGATACTCTGGATTTCCAGTAGCGGCAGATGTTCTCATAGGGATTCCGAATGGCTTGGTATGGCAACCACTCAGAACAAAGGAACTGGAGAGAGTTGTGGACACAGCTCAGAACATCCCAGGAACCAAGTTGCCCTGCAAGGACTTCAGTAAAGCAGCCGCATAATCAAAGACCCCACACACTTTAACATCCTTTCTTCCCCTTTCCTGACAGGCTGAAGAAACTAAAAACCTGAAAGCATGACTGCCTGCCCCAAGGACATTAATATCTCATTGTTAAAGATTACTGAATGGTTCCCTTGTGATAAAATTAACTCCTTACCTCTACCTTATAACCTTGCACTGACTACTTGCACTGCACTCTAACTGCAACACTATTCTATGCTGTTTTCCATTACAATCTCAATGCACTGACTGATATGCTGAAATGATCTGCACGTATGGTGAGCAAAACAGATTGTGTGTATGCAATAATAAATCAATTTAGTTGCCTAGGTGGGCAAGAGATACAAAGACAATATTCTAAAAATCTCAATTTCTAAACAGTCCCCTTTAAACAGTATTAGCACTCATTGTTAAATTAATCCACACAATACTGCTGTGGAACCATGTGATACAAATTCAACAGCTATCTGAACATCTCACATGCAAGTAAATTAGGAAACTGAGACACTACTTAAAGAACAGAGTATTTCATTTCCAGATCTATTTTTAAAGCTGCTCATACCTCAGCCAGAGCAACAGCTGGGATGTGTTCTCATTTTACATTCATTGCATCTCTAGCCAACATCATGGCATCATTCTAACCCCAATGTATTACTATTACTGAGAATGGTATGCCTGGTTTTGTGTGAGCTACCTAGCTTTGTCTTTTTCTGATAACTAGCATATCCTTCCACCTACCTGCTTCAGGCCTCAAGCACCTAATTTCACTTATCAATGACCAAACATCTCAAATCAGACCCCAGCCCTTGCTCTTCACTCAAGTACCACACAAGTTTGTAGAACTCCAGTGAGTACTTCAAGTCACTCACACATTAGTAGCCACCATTAGGACTAGTGTTAATTATAGAGCAGTATTCCAACAATGCTGGACATGGTAACATTGGTTGTACTTCCACATTCTATGCAGGTAATTCACCAGTCATGTACAGTTCCCAAATGCAGATGGCAGCTTTAACTACAGAAAAATGCCCAAAGAATCCATGTTTACTCTGCCTTTCAGACTGATCATGCCTGAGCCTGTGCCATAATTTAATGTCAGCAAAACCTATATACTGACTGCATTTAAGGAATGCCAAAGATTTTATCCCATGTAGAGTTTTAAACTTTGTGGCATTATGCCCCATATTTCTTCATTTAATGCAAGCAAACAGCTTTTCATTGTTGAAAACCTTGCCTTGATCATAACAAAGAACAATGAACATAGAACACAGCCGCACAATACAGGCCCTTTGACCTGCAATGTTCGGCCGACCTTATAACTCAAAGATCAATCTAACTCTTCCCTCTGACATACATTGGTGCAAAGATGATAGAAAAATGGAGAGCTAAGAGTTTCTTCAAAGTCGTTAACAAATCTGCTTCTACCATTCTTGGTGGTATACCCATGGACGCAACACTGTAATAAAAAAAAGTGATATTCTCCCCTACACACCCCCCCCCCCCAGTACATTCCTCCAACCACCTTAAAATTATGTCCCCGGTATTATCCATTTCTGACCTGGGGAAAGTCCACTTGACCAATCCCTCATCATCTTGCAAAATATATCTATCAAATCATTTCTAATCCTCCTTCACTTCAAAAAGAAAAGCCCCAGCTCACTCAATCTACGGTATCCTGATAAGACATGCTCTCTAATCCAGGCAGCATCCTGGCAAACTCATCTGCGCCCTCATTAAAGCTTCCACTTCCTTCTTGCGACGAGGCAACCAGAACCAAACACGACACCAGTCTATTGAGTGTAGACCAATCATACTCAATCCTCTTTCGGATGCTTAGAGAATGTGGAAAGATTTTGGGAAGCCGAAAGAACTGGAAATGGACCGGGTGGGTTGGGGAGAGGGAACAAAGATGCCAGAAAATGGACGCAAGGATGAGGATTAGGCATGACCCAAGGATGGGTTGTCAGGATCAAGGAGCTGCACAGCCTGCTGCTATTTACAGGGGCAGATCAGACACTTGAGACAGCTGCAAAGTTTATTGGTAAACTCTAGTATTGTCAACCAACAAGTATCTTACAATTGTTAACATACAGAAGTGCAGGAGAAATTGCTGCAACCTTCTTGCAAGACAAATCCAGTGGCAGCAATGCTGTTTCCCGGGTACCAGCCTACATTACCTGGGATGGTGATTTTGGTATAGGAGGAGGAGCATGCGGTGTGGGTGAAACTGCAACAGGAACGTGGTTGTCATTCTTCACTGTGGGACTGCCAGGAGGAGACTCTTCCAACGGTGCTGATACATTGGAAACTTCTGGTTGTGCAGGTGTACTGTTGGCATAAACAAACGGTTTTAAAATTCATATTGATGCTCAGAATAATCTTAAAGAAATACAACCACTTTCATAGCTTTCAACACCATTCCACTTTCCCCATGGATGTATGTCACTCACCTATACAGCCTATTACTAGAGCACAATAACAGATCCTTTTGGCCCAGTGAGCTCATGCCAACCAATCGTACCCACGAAAACACATTTTAGCAATGTAGCAGGAAACCCACAGTCACAGGGAGTGTACAGACAGCGGCAGAATTTCACCCTGGTTGTAGGTGCTGCAATAGCACTATGCTAACCACCACCCAAAATAGCTCCCAACGCCAAACACTTCTCAGGTTTGAGAAGCTGGTCACGTGCTTCACTGATTGCACTGGAAACACAAACAGATAAGGGTATACCAAGATCTCAATTTGAATCTTGACCACATTGCTATGAAGCACATTGCTGCAATGATTGGTGCCTTGAACAAGGATCCCAATACTGGCTCTGCAGAATCAGCACCTGAAGCAGCCAATGAGGATGTGGCACTTTTACGCCAATGGGAAGGCCAATCAAATCCTGGTTATGACCAAAGTGAAACAATATGAACACGAAGGTTGCCAACAGATTGCCTCCAGAGTACATAGCAGATACTGTAACCTCAACAAGGGACAAACAGCCAAGATTCCATGAAGTTCCACTTACTTGTCAGTGCCTATAAAAAGGTAATTTTACTAGAGTTATAGAATACTACATCTAGTCTGTGTAAAACTATAATGCTGCGTAGTCCCATCAACCTACGCTGAGACCGTAGCCTGCCATACCCCTACCAACTTGATTTAGTTATTAGCTTTGTTGCCCCCCCCCACCCCACAGGCAAAAACTACATTGAGTACACAGTACCAGCGAACAGCGAAATGTCTGAAGGATTCTGCAAGAATACCAAAAAAATCAGAGTGCACGAAAATCTCAAAGGAAAGAGAGGAGGTTCAAGAATGACAGAGCTCACAGCCAAGCTAGTCAAAGGCATGGATGGTCGTACTGGAAGGACCAAGTGAACAGACAAGATAATCAAAACTTAGCTTTGAACTGCTCCCTTTATTATGGTTTGATTCTACAAATGCGAATGATTGGAGTTAATATCCATCAGCAAACATGGGACACATGATCCAGACTTACTGTCAATTGGATAGCAGTATTAAACAAGTTCAAGGGCAGGAAAGGGTTAATATTATGGACAACCATTTGCATCTTGACTCAGAACTTTGATAAAGGGCAATATCCATTTCAAAACATGTCTATCCAGTTTTTCCTTAAAACACTACAAAATTGAAAGCTACCACATGCTTATTGGAAGAACCCAACTCGATACAAACTCCCACAAAAAACTCTTCAGGGTATTGCTAGTTTCAAAAGACCCTTTCACAGAGCTGATCTGTCTGTTAGCATTATCCCTTACAAGGCTACGAAACCATTTTTCTACTGAAAGCAATGTTTCTTGGCAATGACATATGCTCTGCAGTGGGCTTTCCCGATTCACCATTGTGCTTTCTACGAATCAAATACCAGGTTTAGCCTTAACGTGTAGTCCATGGGCTGAGAGTCTTCGCAGACCAACACCAGACCTTCTGCAGACGCACTGAGTTATTTGAGCAATTGCCAAGGATATTGTGTAAAGCTAATAAAAATCTAGAATAACCATTCAAATTTAGTCTGCCAACAAACGCTGGAAAGGTATGCTAGAGATTATGGGCAAACAAATGAATGTATACCCCTTGGGGTATAAGGTTTTCCAACAGGAACTGTATGGCATCTAAGTGCCCAAGGAGGATGAGGCCAGCTTTTAATGTCCAGTGTTCAGAAGTGTGTATGCAGAAAAACTGACAATGGCAGCCATGAATGATGAAGATGCTACTCTTCCCAAGCTAATGTAGCTTCATAACTCCTGGAAGATATTAAATGAGTATTCCCACAAAAGAATAAGTATGACAGAGTCTGTTTTCAAATTAACAACAAATATTCAGGATTCAGCAACTGATACACAGCAGTGGCATTAGAGTTAGGATTAAGTAATCTGGCCTGCAAAAGCAATCAAATTAATTCCACTTCCGCAAAGATCAAATTCGTAAGGTTAGCCACATTCTGTGGAAAGAACAGTTAACATTTTAGGTTGATTTACAGTACAAAATTCCTTTCAGATCATTACCCATCTCCCAACTCAACCAGCAATCCCAGCAGTGCATTCCACACACTGATCGTTTGTTGTAAAAGTCCTGCCTTACAGCATCTTGTTCTTCTGCCATCCAGTTCTTGATCCTTCCAATCCCTTCACAATTCAAATCCACATCAGTTCCTCTCTCAATATCTTCTGATCCAAGGACAAAGCCAGCTTTCTCAATCTATACACACACACAATGCTGGAAGAGCTCAGCAGGCCATGCAGCGAGTACAGTTGGCGTTTCAGGCTGAGACCTTTCATCAGGACTGGAGAAAAAAAAGAGTCAGGGACGAAACAAGGTGATAGGAGGAGGGAAGGATGAAGTAAAGAGCTGGGAAGCTGATTGATGAAAAAGATAAAGGGCTGGAGAAGGGGGAATCTGATGGAGGACAGAAGGCCATGGAAGAAAGAATCGGGGGGGGGAGGGAGGCAAAGGGCAGGTAAGAAGGTGAGAGGGAAATGGTGAAGAGGGCACATTACCGGAGTTTCAAGAAATCACTGTTGATGCCATCAGGTTGGAGGCCACCCAGGCAGAATACAAGGTGTTGCTCCTCCAACCCAAGTATGGCCTTATTCAAGGAGGCCATGGACTGACATGTCAGAATGGGAAAGGGAAGTGGCCATTGGAGATGCTGCTTTTTCTGGTGGACAGCATGTAGATGCTCGGCAATGCGGTCTCCCAAACTACTGTATGTTATGTCTCAATGATATATAGGAGGCCGCACCCGGAGCACTGGATACAGTCGATGACTCCAACAGATTCACAGGTGAAGTGTCACCTCACCTGGAAGGATTGTTTAGGGCCCCGAGTAGTCGTGAAGGAGGTATAACACTCGTTCTGCTTGCAAGGATAAGTGCCAGGAGGGAGATCAGTGGGAAGGGACAAATGAACAAGGGAGTCGCATAGGGAGTGATCTCTGCAGAAAGCAGGAAGTGGGGGGTGGGGGAAATGGGGAGAGAAGGGCAAAAGGTATGCTTGGTGGTGGGAAAGATATGGCGAAAGTTATAGAGAATTATGTGCTGAAAGTGGAGGCCATTAGGATGGTAGGTGAGGACATAAGCAAAGTGGCAGGAGTATGAGATGAGGGCAGACACACACAAAATGGAAGTGATGTGGTTGAGGGCAGTGTTAGTGGTAAAGGAATGGAAGTCCCTTTCCTGGGAGGAGGACAACGACCAGGACCAGGATGAGGACGACAACATCTCCTTAGTCTGGAATGGAAAAGCCTCATCCTGAGATCAAATGCAGCAGAGGTAGAGGAATTGCACCCTACGTGACCTCAGTGCCCTATTAAGTCATAGGAGAGTGGATGTGAAAAGGATGTTTAAAGTAGTGGTGGAGTCTAGGACCAGAGAGTACAGCCTCAGAACAGAAGAAAGTCCCTTTAGAACAGGGGTTCCCAACCTTTACGCCATGGACACCTACCACTAACTGAGGGTCCATGCACTCCAGGTTGGGAACCCCTACTTTGGAACAAAAAAGATGAGCTGATTTTTTTTTTAGCTGGAGGGTGGTGAAGTGTAGAATTAATTGCCACAGATGGCTGTAGAGGGCAACTCAATGTGGTATATTTAAATCAGAAGGCTCTGGATTGGTAAGGAAATTAATGATTACGGGAAGAAGGCAGCAAAATGGGGTTGAGGGGGAAAATAAATCAGCCACGATCGAATAACAGTAGACTCAATGGCTTGAATGTCCCAATGTCTTATGATCTTATTTCAAAATCCCTCTGAAAGCAAACCATTTACTTTAGGCAAATCCATAATCAGCTTTCTCTCCACCTGCACTTGTCCAGGTGACTCCCAAGTCACTTCATTTCTAGCTCTTACTCCACTAAGTTGATCTGACCGGTCTGTAATCACTGGATGCATTTCCACCCTCAAAACAAATATAACAGAAGGAATTAGTAATATCAGACTTTGGCAATTACAATATAGAGCTCAGATTATAACAATTCTTCAGGTAGTTTGAAAGACAACTAAAACTCAACTGACTATTCACATACAAAGGAATAAATCTGGAGTGTATACTATGCCATGCCTCATTTGCACTTTAAGACAAAAAGACCAACTGATGAAGGTAATAAAGGCATATCAGCACTGAAATTTGATAATGTCCATCTCCTTCCAATCACACCTCAAAAGCATCATTCAGCAATATCCATGTAATGAGAGTTTAATTTATATTGAGTCAATGGCTCTGAAGTTCAAGGAGCCATTGATTAAAACATTCCCCTTTCCACAAACAGTTTGACTGCCTCAGATGGTTCGGCAGGTGTCTGCTCCAAATTTAAGCACATGCAGTGAGATTAATTTTCCTTTAGCCCATGCTAGGTAGCACCTAGCTACTGATGAACTCAGTCTTTCAGCCTAGACAAATTTCAGATATTTAAGAAATAGAGTCCATAAGGAGCAGAATTAGGCCAATTGATCCATCAAGTCTGCTCTACAATTCCATCATGGTCAATTTATCCCTCTCAACCACATTCTACTGCTTTCTCTCCATAACCTTCAACACCCCAAGAACCCATCGCCTCAGCTTTAAATAGTCTCAATGACATGGCAACAAATTTCAAATTCACCACTCTGTCTAATGAAATTCCTCGTTTGTTTCCTAACTCTACCCACAAAGATTCTACACCTTCTGATCCTACATCACCCAGAGGAAACTCATTCAGTCACGTGAGAACGTACACAGCAGGAATTGAACTCCGATTGCTGGTAGAGTTTTACGCTAACCATTATACTACCATGTCACCTCTTGGATGTTAAGCTCCAACTATAATCTTCTTTCAGCCACATCTCAGTGATGTCCATAATGACATATCTGCTAATCTCTAAATGCAACACAAGATCATCTATCTACCTTCTTCCATATTGTGTGCTTTCAATTATAACACCTTCAGTCCTGTATTCATCACCATTTTCAACTTTGTCCCCCAGTTACACTTCAACTCATCCCACTGACTACAATGTTTCCCTCCAGAGATGTTCTAAGAATCAGTCCCCCAATTCATGACAGATCTAACGAATGCAGGAGCACCGGACACAATAGATGACCCAGCAAATTCACAGGTGAAATGTGCCTCAGTTAGAAAGACGGTTCGGGGCCCCAAATGGAGGTAAGGGAGAAGGTGAATAGTAGCTGCAGCACTTTGGCTGCTTTCAGGGTTAAGTGCTGGGGGGGGGGGGGGGGGAAGAAGAATGAAGGTAAAGATAGGTTTGGTGGTAGGATCGCTTTGGAAATGGCAGTAGTTGCAGAGGATGAGGTGTTCTAAACTTCTTAACTCTCTCTTCACCTGCCTATTAACTCTCCCGGTGCTCCTCCTCCTTCCTTTTCTCTACGATCCATTCTCAGATTCTTTTCTCTCCTGCTCTTAACTTTTCCTCCCCACCTGGTTTCAGCTATCCTCCGTCCCCTCCCCCACTGTTTTTATTCTGCCGTCCTCCTCCTTCCTTGCCAGTCCTGAAGAAGGGTCTCAGTCTGAAATGTTGATTGTTTATTCATTTCCATAGATGCTTCCTGACATGTTGAATTCCTCCAGCGTTTTGTGACACCAGAAGTCAGGCAATGCTGACAAACCAACAGTCTCCTCAGCTTAAAAGGAACACATGTAGATGGCTATAAATAACACTGGATGACAGGAAGAGATTAAAAACCATTTGGCTGCCAAAAGCTTCAAGTCACCAATTCCAGAACATACTATCCCACGCTGCTGTTATCTTTAAATGGCAGTTTGAAGTAATGATCAACAAACGGATGCATTTCTGAAATTGCCAAGTGTTCAAAGGGATTATGCATTACTCAGTGCATTCAATTTGTTGCAGTCAATCCAGGTAAAAAAAAAACAAGCAGGGGTGGCAAGTTATTCCTACTGAACAACGGTTTATTTAGAGTCCTTAAAGCAATTGGTTATTTACTGAAAAATTGTTTGGGAATATTAAAAATGCACCCCAAACACATTTATTTATCAGAGATATAGCACAGTAGCAGGTCCCTCTGGCCCAATGAGCAAACACTAAATTACACCATGTGCTGCTGGCCCACCTGTATGTCATTGGAATGTGGGAGGAAAACGGAGCACCTGGAGGAAATCCATATGGGCACAGCGAGAAGGTACAAACTCCTTACAGACAGTAGCAGAAATTGAAACCAAACCATTGGTGCTGTAATAGCACTGGGCTATTCATTAAGTCATCATTTCATCCCAATTAAGTCCTCTCCCAGGAAGGAACACAAGTGCGGTAGAGACTTTTGATCAGCTGCGGTACACTGCCTTGCAACCAGTCTAGTTCAGGGTCTCGGCCCGAAACATCGACAGCGCTTCTCCCTATAGATGCTGCCTGGCCTGCTATGTTCCACCAGCATTTTGTGTGTGTTGCTTTATAATATAAATGCTGTTTACATTGCAAATATATGCACATTTTATTTGATGCTACTTCTAACACTTTTATACAATTCTTTGTAATGGAAAGTTTTGTGTATCATGTCACACCAACATGCTCCAAATTCCTAATATATGTATCTTCGGGAACTAATAAAGTGGTCACTGATTTTGTGATTTTCTGCTGCTGTAGTTCAATCCCTTCATGGTTCAATGTGTTGAAAGTTCAGAAACACTCAGTACTGTAGCCCGCGGTTATGTGAGTTACTCTCGCCATCCTATCAGCTTGAGCCAGTCTGGCCATTCTCCTCTGACCTCTCTCACTATTCACAAGCCATTTTCACTCACAGAACTTCACTGGATGTACTTTGGTGGGTTTTCTTTTTGCACCATTCTCCATAAACTTGGCATTTGTGTGAAAATCCCAAGCAATCAGCAGTTTCTGAGATATTCAAACCTCTCTGACACCAACATAGTCAAAGTCACTTAGATCACATTTCTTCCCCATTCTGATGTTTGATCTGAGCGACTGACCATGTTGCTACCACATGATTGGCTAATTAGAAATTTGTATTAACAAGCAGTTGTAAAGATGTACCTAATACAGTGGCCACTGAGTATACAGGTATATGGTGAACAGCATTGATTTTAGAAAAATTGGAACACAAAATGCTGGCAGAACTCAGCAAGCCAGACAGCATCTACGGGAGGAGGTAGTGACGACGTTTCGGGCCGAAATCCTTCATCAGGAGTGAAGTAACATGGTATGGTCGAGGGGGTATAAGAAGTGGAGGGAGGGATGAAGTAGAGAGCTGGGAAGTGATAGGCTGAAGGGAAATGGGCTAGGGGGAAGGTGGAGAATTATGGAAAATAAAAGAGAAAGAAAGCTAGGGCTGGGGGGAGATTATAGTGAGGGGGGGAAAGAGAGAGAGAACTAGACTAAAATTATAGATAGGGATGGGGTGGGGGGGGGGGGGCAGAGGTATCAATGGAGGTCTGTGAGTTGAATGTTCATGCCGGCAGGTAGGAAGCTACCTAGGTGGGAGATAAGGTATTGCTCCATCGACCTGCGTGTGGCCTCATCTTGACAGTAGAGGAGGCCATGGACAGACATATCGGAGTGGGAGTGGTCTGTGGAATTGAAGTGTGTGGCCACAGGGAGATCCCGCTGGAGGACTGAGCACCGGTGTTTGGCAAAACAGTTCTCCCAGTCTGTGGCAGGTCTCCCCCAATGTATAAATAGCCACATTGGGAGCACCAGATACAGTACATCTCCCCAGTAGACTCGGAGGTGAAGTGGTGCCTCACCTGAAAGGACTATCTGGGACCTAGGATAGCGGTGAGGGAAGAAGTGTGGGGGCAGGTGTAGCACTTCTTCTGTTTGCAGGGACAAGTGCCTGCAGAGAGGTCGGTGGGGAGGGATTGGTGGGGGGGGGGGGGGGGGGAATGAATGGACAAGGGAGTCGCATAGGGAGTGATCCCTGCGGAAAGCCAAGAGTGGGGGGCAGGGGAAGATGCATCTGGTGGTGGGATCCCGTAGGTGGTGGCAGAAGTTACGGAGGATTATACGTGGGCTGGCAGGGTGATAGGTGAGGACCAGGGGTACACTATCCCTGGTGGGCTGGCGGGTGGATGGAGTGAGGGCAGAGATGCGTGAAATACGGGAGACACAATGGAGGGCAGAGTTGATAGTGGACGAAGGGAAGCCCCTTTCTTTACAAAAGGGACATCTTTGTCCTAGAATGAAAGGTCTCATCCCAAGAGCAGATGCGGCGGAGGAATTGAGAGAAGGGGATAGCATTTTTGCAGGAGACAGGGTGGGAGGAGGAATAGCTGTGAGAGTCTGTGGAATCGAAGTGTGTGGCCACAGGGAGATCCCACCACTGTTGGAGTACTGAGCGCCAGTGTTAGGTGAAACGGTCTTCTACCTCCTGAGCCTCCTACCTGCCGGCATGAACATTCAACTCACAGGCCTCCGTTGATACCCCTGCCCCCCCCCACCCCATCCCTATCTACAATTTTAGTCTGGTTCTCCTTCTCTCTCCCCCCCCCCTTCACTATAATCTCCCCCCAGCCCTACCTCTTTCTTTTATTTCCCATAATTCTCCACCTTCCCCTAGCCCATTTCCCTTCAGCCTATCACTTCCCAGCTCTCTACTTCATCCCTCTCCCCACTTCTTATCCCCCCCTTGACCATACCATGTTACTTCAACTCCTGATGAAGGGTTTCGGCCCGAAACGTTGTCACTACCTCCTCCCGTAGATGCTGTCTGGCCTGCTGAGCTCTGACAGCATTTTGTGTTTTTACTTATTTCCAGCATCTGCAGATTCACTCGTGTTGCCTTAGAAAAATTGGCTCTGCTCACTGGCCTTTTATGGTGCATTGGGTTACAAGGTCCTGACATTTTCTTCAGAACCTTCCAGTTTCCCCATTTTCAGGAAGTCTTTATTATCCTCTCCTAGTGACACCTATCATTCAAAGACCAGGTCATTCCATTATAACAAACTGAGAACATACTTTAAATTTATCAGTTAAAAGTAACCTGCATTCAGCACTACAGATTTAATATCTCAGGGCCATAACTAAAGCATTTAGTCAGCAAACAGGTCATCAGGAAACACTGCAAAATTCTGCTCTCAAATTCCCATTTAGGAAGGAGGTGGGTATTGGGAATTGTATAGTTACTTCAATTAGTTACTGCAGGGATGAAGAACAATGAGCACATTCATCCTTAGTGAAGTACCATTTCCTTAGCATGACTGTTCACAAATCTCATCACAATCTGAACTGGCAGAGCTCAAAGACAATGCTCTCTCAACATTTCCTTTTCTTCCCATGTTGACGAAACCACAAACAGGGCAACATGGCCAACAGCCAGGCCAGTCCACTCTATTTCCTTTCAGTTGTTTATGTAGCTTCCTCTTTAACACAAATAAATCTCCACGGTAACTAAAGGCAAAGCTCTGCAGACAGGCCACGCATTACTTTTGGCTTGTTTGTAGATTGTCCAGTAGCACTTTCATCCACAGTGATGAAGTGTTTTGAGAGGCTGGTGATGAAACACATCAATCCCTGTTGGAAAAGTGACTTGGATCCAGTTCAATTTGCCTAGCAGTACAAAAGGTCCACAACAGATGCCATCTCATTGGCTCTTCACTCAACCCTGGTACACCTGGACAGCAAAGATGCATACATCAGGATGCTCTTCACTGAGCACACTCAGACTACCTATACAACGGAAGTCTCACTCAATGATATAATTTTATCACAAGCCTGGAACTAGTCAAGTAGTAACTGTGACACTCAAAGACCATCTAATTCCCCATACCTGTCAGGGAAAGAAATCCAATTACCCATGTGTTGCCTTTATGACAGTTATTTAGTTTATAATATTTTCACTTTAGTAAGTCATTTGTTAGCATTCTAGTTAAAGTTAGGATTGTTTAAAGTAAATTCATTGTCTGTGATATATTGCGGCATGCGATGACATCACATCCGGTTTCGCCGCATCCTGTGGGAAAATACCGGTTGGAGAAACGGGAAGGTGGGGGCTGACATGTGCGAGTCCAGCGCAAGAAAATTTGTCTTTCTACGCACTAGAAACATAGTGAGAGCAACGCCGTAATTCATGAGATAACCGACATGTTGAATTAAAATGTTAACGCCGATTCTGTTAAAAGTAACGACAGTCGATAAGGTTTATGTTTTCGTTAGTTAAAGAGTTGCGGATAGTTTGTGTTGAAGTGTATTTAAAGCAGTCAATGGCGTAGGTAGATTCTGACTGTATGCTGCACTTTAATGTAATGTACTTGTAGTTTTACTCTTGCAAGTATTTACAATGTAAATGTAGTATCAAGAAGGAAACAAATGCTGTACAAATCTTGTATTGTTTTATCAACAGTTTTCACCATACATTAATGTGGAAGAGTGAACAGTAAATGGTTAATCTTACTGCGACCTTGTTTTCATTGACTACAGTTTACCTCGGTGTTTAGTTCGGCGTTCCGTTACACCCGAGCAAGAACACTACAACCCAAGTTAAGTGACTCTTGAAACAATGAACAAACCCATGAAACATTACCTCATTACTTTTTTCTTCTTTTTCTTTTTAGTTAATTTTTTAAATTACTATCTTATTATATAGTATTTTTGTGTTGTACTGTACTGCTGCTAAACAACAAACTTCACAATGTGTCATTGATATTAAACCTGACTGATAACTGTGTGAGCTCCTTTTAGGGTCACCACAAAGCCAGAAACGTTCACATTTACTTTTATTAAACCAACCTGGGTGTACCCTTGACAGGTAAAGCTTTATTTACGTGTTGCTGCTCAAGCTGATTCAAGATGTTGGTGAAATTTTGGTTTAGCTGCAAAGGAATAGAAAGGGAACAATCAGCTGAATAAATAGGAGAGAACATCTTTTAACTGATGCATGTAGTTAGATAGGTCTCTAACACATCTAATAGTTATCAATGAATCTGAGAATACTAGAACCAATTCTACCACTGCAACCTGGCCAGATGCAACACTATGTAATGCACTTAAAATCAAATAAAGGAATACAAAAGTTACAGGATTAGATAATGGAGCAATACATCAAACAGCAGTATGCACCCATTACACAACAGGATTATGAGATTTACTCTGGGATATGTGCACCAGAACAGCCCAGTCAAAGGATGATGTGGTGAAAATTTTTGAACACTGATCACATCACTTGCTGACCATTCACTTTCTGTACAATAGGGATCCACATCGAAAGTGCAATTTTAAGAATAAGTTTTTAAAATCTGACATGAAATGAGTTCAATGATGGCCCAATCTGATGTGCTCATTATCATAATTTGTACCAACTGCAAAATATTCCTTTGTAAATACATTTAAAAACAATCAGGTGGAAAACTTAACCAATTCTTTTGATTTCCAATTTTGCCTGCTGAAATGATTGATCAACTTCTGTAAGCTATGCCTGGTTAAACCACTGAAAATTTAAAATCACATTGATATAGGATTTGAAAGGATCATTGAGTCATTTTCTTAAAGTGGACATTTAGCCTTTCAGAATTTAAACAGTAGTCTTTCTGTCAACTGTAGATACCAAGTGCATGGCCAGAGATTGAAATTCATATGCTAGTTTTGCACACTTATTTTTGTAATAAGGCTTTCACCCACGATGTTTACAAAGCTCACCACCTTACTCTCATTAGGAAATTTGGATACCTTGCTTAGCAAGCCAAATAATCACCTCATACCTTGCCCATTTCTTTATGAAATGTCTCTTCCAGACCAGCTATGCTTTGGAATGTGTTCACATAAAAACCAACACGACTGCAAGAGAAAACAAAACTTTATTAATCAAAAAGGCAAACTGAGTATTTGAAGTCAACACATCAACATTGTTATATCAAGCCACGACCTAAACTGTGTAAATTAATTACAAAGTTAACCAAAAACAGGCATGAAAGCTTTTTCTAGTAAAGCAGTCAGCACCTTCTAGATAACTTCTACAGTATGGCCTGAAAATAAGGTCTTGTAGAACTACGTTGTGGAATTATTATTTGTTACTGATTCAGCAACAATAAATATATAAGTGAGGCAATTTAATATTTCAAATTAATAAAATATTAATTTAATATTTAATTTATTAAATTAATAAATTTAATTAAATTAATAATTTGATTAGTTAATTTAAAATTAATTGAAAATAGCTTTTAACACTAATAAAAAAAGTGTTGTTTTTAATAACAAATAGAACATTTATTAAACAATGAAAAACAAACCCGCAAAAGTAAACAAACCACTAACGTAACTGGAAATCAGCTGCTGTGCAACAGCTTAAAGAGTTCTTAAAGCGATGTAGGGAAAACAGTTCTTCAAAGTGGTACTGCAAAAGTTCAAAATGCTTACAGTCCATTAAAGGAGAGGCTTTTTAGACAATTTAAATTCTCTTTCACGTCGTGTTGCTGCGGTTCCCAGTCGAACTATACTTTTCCCAGAGAATTTACGAAGATGAAAATGAAACGGCTTAAAGGCACTGACCTTTCCTTTACAAAACTGTACCCAACCCAACCCAAACCTTTCTGCTATTATTCACAGGGGTTACTCCTTTTGAATGAGGATCAAACAAAGTCGAACCTGTTTCACCGTCGAAATCGACTTTCCTCGATCTTTTAGCTCCCGAAATCCGATCTTCACTCTCCACTGATTTTTAACTGGCAGTATTATAGAGAAACTGCTGGCAATGACCTTTTAAACTTTAGGCATTAAATAAAACGCCATCTTTCAACCAAACTGCGTCATAATATTGGCACACGCAGTGGCATGGAGTCAAAATGGAAAATCAAACCACAAATTGCCCCTACTCACAGGGAGGGGTCCTCCTTTTATACCCTGTTAAAAAAAACCTGTCACATGACCTCTACTGGCGGGGAAATGACGTCACTCCACCATCACAAGACCACTACCTTAAGTACAGTATAGCTTCAGCACCACTGTCATGTGACAAGTACAAGATACCCACAGGTACGTAACATAATCAAGCCCAATTTGTTTAACAGATCTTTTGCTCGCTTAAAAATTACATCTGCCACATCTTGAAATAACTTATGGTGGCATTCCTCAGCTCTCCAGGACAGTTTTGAGGTCAGCATTCACAGTGACAGAGTGACATTTCTCACAGGTACAGAGACTTCAAGACTAATATAAATATTCCACAAAGTAAATAATTTATGAAAATAGTCCAAAGGACAGCTCTTAAATGATCCCAATGCATTTCAAGTACAGTAATGTTGTACAGTACAGTAAGAATTAAATTGATTTCTGTATTACTGTCTCTGTCCTGTTCAACCAACCTCTGAAATCAGGGACAGAACTTAGCATGCAAATATCTCAGTTTAACTGCAGCTGGAGAGGACAGAGACCAGCCTCCCCCCACTTTTAGTTTGCAGGAGAAAGTTCTTTAAAGATCATTGGAAGGGAAGAATGCCTATAGCTCACTACTTGAGCAAATCCAGATTACGATAGGAGAACAGCACTGCAGCAGTGAGCTTCCACAGAGAGGCATTATGCATATTGTTACTTCTGGAATACTTGCTTGAAAATAAAATTCCTCTTCATTATGCAAAATGTCAGACTGGCCAGCTTTAAAAAGGAAAACAAATGAACAGTGGCAAATTCCAAGATTTGGGTTCAAGCCATCATTAAGCAATCTTCACGCATCTCGGAAAAGTAACCGAGACAAAAACCAAAATATTTAAATTTCTTCCAATACAAATTTATGATTAGAGATAAATCAAGCAACCAACTGTCAAAGGGAAAGGAAGTGACAGGCGAAGCAGTAAAAGACCTGGAGACTAGAAGAGTTCTGGACACTATTGACAAGGTAGTGAATTTTACTGTAACAATACAAATGCAAAGTCACTACTTTATCACCGCAATAAGATTACGCAGAGCACAGGCCCAGAATACATTCACCTTACAGAATTGTCATAATAAAAATCATGCTGTGCACCATCAAGACAAAAGTACCTAAAATTTACTATGAAACTCCACTGAGAAACCTTCAAGTTTTTGAATGGCAGAAGACGTCTCCAGATATGCATTTAAGAGAAAAGTATTAAGGTAGAGAAGTGATGTGCACAGATACCAGCTGCTAGGCACAAATTGGTTGATTGAAGTTGTGTCAAGTTCTACTGAAAGTCTTACAAAAATGCAAATTAAACATAAATCAGATGCTTTACTGTCAGTTTGCACCAGCACCATACATCCAGATGAATGGGATTTTACCAGAACCAGCTAATTAATTTGGAGAACAGCAATTAGGGATTTGGAATAATCAATACTAACAGCTTCTGGAGGATGAAATTAGGAGGTTCAGAAAATGCTTTCCTGAAGGGAGATACTGATAGGTCAATTGATTAAGGTAAAATAAAGCAGATGAGGGGCAAATCCTGGGTCTGTAATTTACTGTGTGAATAAACAGAATGCATGAAAACATACAGGCACCCAGCAAGACAACTCAAGTTCTATGACCTAGCGTTGAAGCATTGAAATAACTTGAACACGTTTTCATTGGTGCAACGTGGAACATAATACGTACTGTATGTTAGGGAACATTTGGGAGTTATGTGAATATAGCAGATATTAATTCAAATAAGAACCAAGCTTCAGTTCTTATTTTAAACGTAAACAAGTTCCAGGTGTTTGCAATTAGCTTTCAGTTTGTGTAAATTTCAAGCACCTAAATGGGGAGCGAGGTTTGATCCATCCAAGTGTCATGCCAATTTGGGAAGGTGATTACAGGCCGGAACCGACCCAGCGTGCATTGCTGCAGTGGGGCCTGGGTCCCAGTGCTGGGACGATTTAAATTCCAGGCCAAATGGACTGGACTGAAAAGGCAGGGTGTCAGGACCAGAGGTAAAGGTTGAGCCGGTTCTGCTCTGCAACGTTTCACTACACTCTCCTCAGCGCTGAGGCTGTGAGCCTGCTTTGGCTGCTATGCTCTTCGTGTCTGCGAACTTCATGGCAATTTGTATTGCTATACAATAAACTGAGAGCAAGGCAATGAACTTACTCCGGCTGTTCCAGGTTTCAGGTCTAAGGACTCAATTTGGATCGGATACTGTTGCTTGCTTTTATTGCTTGCATGATTTGTGTTTTTTCTCTTTCTTACTGCATTAGGTGTTTTTTTAAAATGGATTCTTTTGGGTTTCTTACTTTGGGACTGCCTGTAAGCACACAAATCTCAAGGTTGTATTATTTATACATACATTGATAATAAATATACTTGGATCCTATGAAGCAGTAAAAGCACAGGCTGCTCTACAGACCAAGAACCAAACGTTAAAACAATAGGTTTCTGTTAATTAGCTTGCAGCAAACCAGGCAATGTGCCCAGTTATTTCCACCATTGCAACTTGAATGCAAGCTGTCTGATCAAATGGATGCTGTTATTTAGCAGGTCAAACATGGTCACAGGTATGGGCAATCAATAGTATGTGTACTTAGAAAGCCCTGACAACATTAATTTTTTGAGTGTGTGGCTCTGTCATCAGAAGGTTTTAGAATGCTTGTGTCAATTAGTTTCTTCCAAAGGCATTTAGACCTTCAGAGGTGTCTTATCAATTGCAATGTGCATCCAGTGTGCATCTCAAAGGAACCATTAGTCAAAGTATTGAAGTAAACAATGTCATGGTAATTATTCAAATTGTATTGAATCACCTACTGTAACCCTCATCTTCAGGGTATAAAAAATGAGATGCAACTTCAGGTTAGTGAGCCTCTAAGTGTACCCATGAGAAAGCTTACAGCTGTGAATAAAGACTTCTATATCACCAGCTTCAGTGACTTTCCAGTGACAATGTCATCAGCACAAAGAGCAAGTCTACATTGTATAATGTCTAGCTCGCATCTTTCTTCCATAACTTCCGCAGTGTACCTCTAGTCCCATCTTCCAGTTTCTTCCCATACAACATGAAGCCCACTTACTGATAGTCTCAACACCCACCTGTTCCATAGTGATGGTAATTCTTCCTGCAAATCGATATTAATTTCCTCAAATACTTTCTGGGCTTTTAAAAATTCTTCTTCTGCCTTTAACACAAAAGAATAGCTAGCATTAATAATTGAAGTATTGAAAGGTCAAAGCATGGTTAATTGAAGACTTGTTCAATTGTTTGATCAAGCTCTGTATCAAGAGAGATTTATACCTCCAAGTTTTCATAAACCAAATACGATCATTCAAATCTCCATCCTGCTAATGAGCTCACAGGAGAAAGACAAGGGAGAAGGATGGTATTGCAAGACCATGAACTTTAGGCTGAGTGGTCCATTTTATGATCCCACCTCCACAGATCTATGCACCAGATGCATGCTTTGTTCACTTCCTCCAACAGAATCCTTTCACTTGCCCAACCCTCATAAGGTAATGGCGGGGAATGCTGTGGGCAGGTACAGCAGTACAATGATGGAGGATTGCTGCAGAGTCATGGAGCCAATATGTGAGACCAAGTCACTTGTTAAAGTATAGGCAGAAAAACTGAGCAGACATCCCATAGAATGTCATTAGATTGGGGATCTTGCTGTGCAGAACAGCTCACTTTGAAGCTGAGAGCAGTCGGATTAGGCAGTTCTGTTAGGGCAGAGAAGAATGGTGGTAAATGCTGGCTCAAGTGTAGCCAATCAGCAACACAGACAACCTGCTACTGTTACAGCATCCTCATGGGAACCTATGGAGGATTCACAAACTGTCTGTAAATGCAGGCTCTTTAGTCAGCAATAGGCTATGGACAAGCCTGGTCTTAAGTACTTGGTTTAAGGATGAGACCAAATTAAATGCAGAAAAGCTGAACTCCATAACAGAAATGACTGATGTGGGCAGAGAAGGAAATGTTTAGTTAAACTGTTGTTTTGCCCCACACTGGGCTATGAATATACCATTGTTAGTAGAGTCTTACTGCATGGAAGCACAGCTTTAGACCCAATTGATCCATGCCATCCAAGATGTCCACCTAAGCTGGTCTCATTTACCATGTTTATCCCATATCCTTCAAAACCTTTACAACCCACATACCTGCCTCAACTACTTCCCCGATAGACCTGTTCATACACTGTGAAGTTGTTCCTCAAGCTCTATTTAATCTTTGTCTGACAAACTTAGTCTTGAAGAACAGAACTCGAAAGGCTATGTGTGTGCATTTACTCCAAACCCTTAACTTTACACAACTATAAGCTCATCCTCATTTTCTGATGTTCCAGTGAATAAAGTCCAACCTGCTTCACCTCCATAACTCAGCTAAAGACCCAACACCCTGTTCTAGCTTAAATAGCCACTTCCCAATAATGGGTGACTAATATTCCGAATACAGCTTCGCCACTACCTTTTACAACGTCAATACTCAGTGCTTGATTGGCCTGCATGCCAAAAGCCACCTTCACCACAATCTGTGATGCCACTTTCATTGAGTCAGTTCCTAGCCCCGTCCTTACTCTCAGACTTGGTATAGACAGACTCATCAACCCAAGTCATCAACCCACTGACCAAGTGAATCCTTATTAGGCATCCAGATCTGGATCTGCACCAAGTACCTCAATTACCTTCTAATAATGAATGCCACATTCTAACCAGACAAGCACTTCTTCCAGTTTTTCTTGCTTTGTGACAATGCTTGTTACAAATTTAAAAGCTCCAACCATCTGCTTATGTTTTCTAATTGTTTTTTTTTGGAAACCCAATGCTCACTTCCAGCAACACTGAATGGAAAACTCTCAAGTTTACGTGGCCCACAATAACACTTGCCCATTCCACATCCTTCCCACAAAAATCAACATCCTGGCTGGCGGCACCAATTAAACTAGTCTCGCACTCCATGGCCATTGCAGTTATCAATACGGGCTGGTTCGCAGCCTGATGACTGAGATTTAGGTCACAGGACAAAAAACAAATCTAACCAAGGGACCATCTAACAGTTCAGGCTGGCTATATTTACATGCTTTGGTTACCAAATTAAAAACATTACAGGTAGTCACACTTAATTCTTTTTCAAATGGTAGACAGTGATCAAAACCCAAATGCATAAGATGCAGAATTAACTTGTGCAGCGCAATGTCAAAACACTAAGCCAGTTGCACATTTCTGCCCCACACACGATCAACTTTACAGAGCCAAGATGGACAATGGAATTACTCAGCAGAGATGGGAAAATTTCAGGCTCATAATCCAAAATACTAGCTTCCAGTTTTCTTCAGAAACCCCATCGAACACCTCCAGCACAGCTTGGGTTTCATGTTGCCACTCTCTCAATTTAACTATCTTCTTCAGTTGCCTACTTAGTTAATTGCACCAAATTACTGCAAATAACCAAAGATTGCAAACCAGTACCGTAAGTGCTATAATATCAGCAATGCTACACTTACTTGATAGAATAAAGATGGGGACCAACATTTTACAATTGCTTTCAGACTTAACTGATGTCAAGTAGATTATCTGTTCAGCATTTTTTTTTACAGAATGCCATACAACTCTAAAGTTCAAACTGACCAAGGGTTAATTTTCCCTTCCTACTTCCCAAACCTTGTTTACAGAGCAAACCTGCCTAGTTCACCGCCTCACAATACAATATAGATCTGGTTATACAGCCAACACCAAATTTCTATAATACACTTCAAGCAACAACCTCTCATTCTATAGATTAATGCTAAGCATTGCCTATTACTCTTAAATTGCTAATTCCACTTTCTTATTCCAAATTTGGAAAATCATTTTGGTTGCTATACACATTTACTGCGATCATCAATTATGAATGAATGGGGTGAGCGCGTGCAATAATTACCACTTCCTTATTGGCATAGCTATTTCCACAAGAGGAGAAGACTAACCTGATGCCAGCCCAGGGTCATTTAACATAGCTGTATTCTACTGCAAGATTAATGTACAGAAGGTGATGTCAACTACAGAAACGTGCTGCATAGAAATATGCGTCTTTCAGCCCAACTCTGCATGCCAGCCATATCTACCCAAGTTAATTTACCTGCATTAGGCTTGATCCTATGCCTTCCCTATTCAAGTACTTTCTCAACTTTAGAAAGGCATTGAACATGCATCTGCCTCTTACCACATTCGACAGCTGGTTCCAGGGAACTATCAAACTCTGCAGAAAAGCTTACCCATCCACTATTAAATTTTACTCCTTTTAGACTCCTTTGCCAATGTTATAAAGATTCTGACCATAACTTCTGAACTTCCAAGATCACTCCTATACTAGAATGGGAAAAAAGCCAGCCTATTCATTCTCTGTAACTCCATTCCAAGCAACATCCTAGTGAAATTTTTTTTTAAATACTTTTCTTCCTACATCCTTCAGGTAGTGTGGTGACCAGAACATTGTACAATAATCCAAGTACCGTCAAACCAATGTTTTGTACAGCTGTAACACAACTCAGAACCTTTATACTTATGCCTCAACCTTAGACAAGAATTACCAAATTCCTTCTCACTCCCCTATGCACTCGTGTCACCACTTTACGGGAGTTATGGATATACATCCCAAGGTCTCGCACATCAATACTGCAAAGCTTCTTAGCATTTACTCCCAACAGTTCTCCCTTCAAAATTTTCCAGAACAATACATCATACAGAAAATTCCGTGAAAACAGCCACAAATCAGCAATTAATCTGATCATCCCTCTACAGCCTGGAAATGTTGGCTCTCGGGGGATTTTTCCTGCCTGATGCTACATATTGGTCTTAAGCCAATAATAATACAAGAGCAGAATTAGGCCATTCTGCCCATGTCTGTTCCAACATTTTATCCGTGCTTATCTATTTTCCTTTTCAAACCCACTGCCATCTCCCCACAATCTTTGACACCATTACCAATCAAAAAACTTATCACCACTTTCAACACAGCCAATGACTTAGTCTCCACAGTCACCTGAGGGCAATGAAGTCCACAGATTCACCATCTCTGGATATTGCCATTGGTTGCTCAACCCTAGTGGAAAAATAAACTGCAGCCTCTAACTTGACCTCAAACATGGATCCACCCATAAAGAGTGCCAAAGGTTATGAGAGAGCTGCCTTGAACTGGGACCACACCATGCCTCATGCAGAGCCTCAGTTTGTGGGAGAGCTGCCCTCACCCAATCCCTAATCAACTCAATTGGGAAAGATCCAGTTACTAGCAATACACCAAGTGCCAGACTCACCTTGGGGAAAAATAGAACATCACAACACAGAACAGGCCCTTTGACATACAAAACTGTGCCGATCTTTTAATCTATCCCTTCCCTCCTACATAACCCTCCATTTTTCTTTCTCCCGCATGGTTATTGAAGAGTTTCTTATACGTTCCTGATGCACTCTTCCACCACAACCGTTTAAAACATACCAAAGGCAATGACCCTATGCCACCTCTAAACAATGAATCATGTACCACAGAAAAGTATAGGAAATTAAAAATATCCCACCACTGACTACCAACAGGACAAAATACTTCTGCCAACACAAGTTGGTTCAAGAGATTTGAGCTTCAAGCACATCACAAGTACACAAATAGTTAAGCAAGAGACAAACATTTCACATCAAGTACGTCACAGTTGGAAGTGTGGTCACCTGGTTTCGGAGTAGATTTGACTGGGCGACGATATGTGCCACCAGTTTTCCCTGACACCACTGAGGCGCAGCTTTCTCGAGCAATGATACAGGCTAGGACGAGGGAACAATAAAAGCACACAGAAAGATTAAAGCAAGGGTTGGTGAGTTGGGGATGAAGGGCAGGTTAGAGATCAGGAGCAAAATGGAACATCTGTTAGTCACCAGCACAGCTAAAAAGGCAGAAAAGCAGTTAGAGCAAGATACCAATTATAAAAAACATGGCATGAGTGCACCCAAACAAGACATACTGAGAATCTAAAGATGGTCAACAATGCACGACTGATTGTTGTAGCAGTAGCGATGCGATCACTTCAATCAAGTATGATGTTTTCCGAAGGGGTTGTCCATTGGTGGGACCTCAGGTGGTTGTTCAGTCCGATCCAGCATCCGCATAACTGGGATGTTAGGATGGATTCCCTTTATGGGGAACATCTTTGCATGATTTTAACATGGGAAGGCTGATCTCTCGAACAGATCATGGAATGCAAGACATCTGGAACACTTTGATGCTTCAGCCTTCCTCCGCATCCTGTCATTGTGACGTGTCGTCATTTTCCACCAGCTCCAGCAATGAGGTTTTGTCTGGGATCTCCTCCTTGACCTTGCCACCATGGGTGACCCTACCATGAGCTAAGCACCAGATAGCTACATTCCAGACAGCATTGCTCTCAGGATCTCACAAGCCTCTCTACCATCACAGTGATGACCCTCAGAGAAGACCACTAAAATCTAATGAACAAATTCACTAATGGTTTGTGGAAATAGGTCTAAGACATGATTGGATTTTACAAATTTGTGTCTAGTAGTTGCATGAATTTTAACAGTGGAAAAAGTCAAGCAATGTTGTTGAAATAAAAACAGGATCTTCATTAGTAAACAGGCAAGACCACAAGATCACATGACAATTTTATATAGTTTAATTAATTGTTTGCCAAGTTTCAAGCTTGTTATGCTGTCAACGAACGTGGAGCAATGAACTGAGGTGACGACATAGTTTTTAAACAACCCTGTTTAAATCATACAATTAAGTTCCCTACCATTAAAATATATCAAAGTTCAAAACTTAGTTTATATCAGTTTTGGCAAAGATTTTGCAGAGACTTAAAAAAAAAATGGTTTACGTCATGTGTGCAATACATTTTGGATGTAAAATACTAATAGGAAATATAGTAAAGTGTTAATGTACAGAGGGTGCATTAGAACTCAATTCATAGCTTTTGAAAATCTCAACATAACATAGATCGGGTAACAAAGGTGTCATTCAGAAGGCTTTCCCTCATAGGCAGAGACGTTCAAGTGCAAAAATGGAATATTACAACTGTACAAAAATGGTCAGACCATACATAGAGTATCGTGTATAGTTCTGGTTGCTGCATTACAGGAAGGATGCAATAGAAATTAAATGCAGAGGAGATTCAGCAGTACAGAGCCCAATGCAATGCTAGCATTTATTTTGTTATGTCCAGAATATAAAAGGATGTAATGCTGAGACATTTATAAGGCATTGGTCAGACCACATTGGAGTATTGTTAGCAGCTTTGGGCCCCAAAGTGGAGGATGTAGGTCCAATTGAGAAGTTTGGATAAAGTACATGGCTGGGAGGAGTGAGGACAGGCTCCAATAAAGTGAGACTAGGACCTGAGGGCACAGCCTCAGAATACAAGGGTCTCCTTTTAGAATAGCCAGAGGGTGGTGAAATTGTGGGTCACTTCCACAGATGGCAGTGAAGCCAAGTCATTGAGTATAGCTGAAGTAGAGATTGATACAACTCTGGAATTTTATACTCCTTGATAAAGGTCTCAAATGCCACCAGTGTATTTTTCCTTTTTCAGGCAACTTGGCTGATGGGAACTTCTGCTCCCCACAGGTAAAAATAAAAAATTTACTTTTAACTAAAAAATAACACCCAGTTACTTTTGACTTTTTCCAGGAATCTTGGAAAGTTGAGCTAGAATAAATCATTGCAATTCTATGAGGTTGTCCCCATGTTTCAAACAACACATTACTGTTTTTAAAATATCAGCTCCAAGCTGGTCAACTGCAAAGTAGTAACCACACTGACATACAGCAACTAATTCCACACCCACAAAACACTGTTAACCACTACTTGCAATTAAGTTGCTGTGTTGTGAAGTTGGCCAAGTATCATGCTCCAGTTTCTATCACTGAAATGAATAAATGGTGATAAACTCTTCTGCCAGGGTAACAGGAAACAATGGCAAAGAGGGAAGAATAGTACATAACAGTGAGGCAAAGTCCGAGAGTTTGGTACAGAAAACAAGTATCGATTTAATACTACCTTTCCAAATTAAAAATTAAATTACTCTAAGATGAAAACTGGAGAGCTGACAAAATAGCTGCCAAAAAACATTTTTTGCTAATCTTTTGTACTGTCTGGTTTTATATACAGTTATATTACCTTGGCTATTTTTCCATCGTCTTTCTTCTTTGCACCTTGGAGAGATTCATAATGATGTCTTGCACTATCATAATCAACAAGTTTCCTCCCACGTTTCGCTATACGAGTCTGCAAGAGAGTGAAGATATTTTACTTGGGAAGGTGACAATGCAGGGTCATCTCAATCCCATCTCAAGACTAACTCCCCCCCCAAAAAAATCCTGAACAGCAATAGTGGCTTGCACAAATGCTCCTTATTACAGGCTCCCTTGAATTTAAGACATATGGATCCATCACAGTGGACAATCAGATGGAACTTCCCAAGCTTCACATTTACTTCTTTCACCAGAAAATTGTTTTGTACTCATAACTGGATAAAGCCACGGGACAGAATAACAATTTACCCCATTCTAAGAATGCTTTAAAAATAAAAACATGTGATGCTTAACACATTATTCAAGAGTACATCCAAAGCATATTCAATTCCAAGTTCCAAAGGGTTACAGGCAAGTGCCTGGAGAGGGAATTATTAGACAATGGCAAACGGGAGATGTGGAACCATACTACCAAGTCCAGTGCAAGTGAGATGAGAAAAATGGAGCCTGAGGGAATACCACAAGCTAACCTCTAAATTAATCCTCATCAAAGGCATAGAGCAGAGAAGCATCCACCACCACCCATCCATACCAAACCTTGTTACTCATCTACACTAATCCCATTTGCCCAGATTGAGTCTGCATCCTTCTACCTTCTCTTTCAGGCATCCAAATCTCAACTTGATTCTAACACCTCATCTACCAGACCATTCAATTATCAACCACAAAAACTTGCCACAGATTCAAATCAACAGGATGCCTGAAGAACTCAGTATTGTTAGATGCCAGTGAATAATTGACATTGAGAGTGACACAAGCAGCAGAATCACTCAGTGTGGCAACATTGCTTTCTCAGTGCCAGATGTCCAAAGTTCCTTCATGTGAGAAACAGAGGGTAGAAGGCCAGAACAAAAAGGTGAATGGAAGGGGTGGCAAAAACTGACCAGTAATAGGGAAGTGAAATGTTCCAGGATCTTTTGATTTGACAAGAATGGGAAAGCACATGAGCTTCAATATTAAAAGTGAGTCACAGGAGCAAAACCATCAGTACAGAAAATTGGTGTTGTACCCCAATCTACTCTCAACAGTGGTAGCAACACGTGGAAAATAAGAGTACAATAACCATGGGGAATTAATCTATACAATTCAAATTAAGTAATGTGATTAATGCAGGGCCTTGTAAAGTGTTCAACCTCCACCCCTTTGTTTACATAAATAGTATTACATCCAGGGATTTTGATCAATTTAACTGAAAGAATAAAGACTATTGGTGAATCACATGCTCCTTTTTCACAGTACAGCCCAAAGAACAGGAACATTTGTAAAGCTAAATAAATGTCACCAGTTCAAAAGTATTTATCCCCTTTGCTCAGTACTCAGTTGAACCACCTCTCGTGGCTATTACAGCCAGTAGTCTTTTTGGATAAGTCTCCACTCATCTTGCATGATGGAGCCAGATTTGCCCGTTCAGCCTTGCAAAATTGCTCAAGCTGTGACCAGTTAAATGGGAAGTAGCAGTGCACAGCAATCTTGAGGTCTTAACAGAGGAGATGTTCAATCAGTTTAAGGTCAGGACTCAAACTGGGCCACTCAAGGATATCAATTTTCTTCATTTGAAGCCACTCCATGATTGCTCTGGCAGTGTGCTTTGGGTCAATGTCCTGCTGAAAGACAAACTTCATCCTCAGTTTAAGCTTTCTTGTAGAGGATAGCAGATTTTTATCTAAGATCGCTGTATTTAGCAGCATTCAGCTTCCCATCAATCCTGACCAGATTTCCATTCACTGCTGCTGAAAAGCACCTCCACCATATTTACAGTAGGGATGATGTTACCTGGCTGATGTGTAGTATTAGATTTACACCACATGTACCACTTAGTTTCGAGACCAAAATGTTCCACTTTAGTCTGATGCCACAAGATCATTTTTCACATCTTTACAATACCTTCTAAGTGATACTTTGTAAAGTCTTCATTGGCAAAGTATGCTTTTTTAAAAACTAGGGCTTCTTCCCAAGGCCTTACAGATTATCGGGCCATGAACTTCATCTCCAGTTGCAGCCACCGACTTCAGCAGTTCACTCAGAGTGATTATTGGCGTCACAGTAGCCTCTCTAATAAGTGCCACTCTTCCCTGGCAACTCAGTTTAGAGAGGCAGCTTGACCTAGGTAGTATGTCCTTGGTTTTATGCTTTTAATCCACTTTTTCACGGTAGACTGCACTGAGTTCTGATGTATGTACAGTGCCTTTGTAATGGTCTTATACCCTTTACCAGATTTGCACTTGTCGTCATTTCCCTGACTTATCTTAAATGTTCTTTTGTCTTTAATTTGGCTTGGTCTGTTGAAAATCTACCATGCTATTGGACCATACAGAGAAGGGATATTTGCAGAATACTTATGAATTCATTGAGAACAATTCATCCTCCAATTTTCTACATCCAAATTGGCTGAATTGGTAATATTGCTAGAGGAAAGTTAGTGTATATCAGAGGGAAAAAAATCACCAAAAAGGGGATGAATACTTCAGCTTCTATTTGAGTTTTTAATTTTTTAGTAAATTATTAACAGGTTTTAGAATTCTTTTGATTTGACATGATGCACAGTGTTTTGTAGATTAACAAAAAAAAAGTCCTACTTCAATATATTTAAAATTTGGAATATACAAAAGTAAAATGTGAAAATAGTTGTGGAAGCTTAATACTATTTCATGGTACAGGCTCCCCCCGCTATTCAAAGGTAGAGCGTTCCTATGAAACCACTTGTAAGCCAAAATGTCATAAAGCGACGAAGCAATTAACATCAATTTATGTGGGAAAAATTTTTGAGCATTCCCAGACCCAAAAAATATTCTACCAAATCAAACCAAATAACACATGAAACCTAAAATAACACAACATACAGTTAAAGCAGGAATGATATGATAAATATAGAGCCTATATAAAATAGAAATATTGAATGTACGGTGTAGTTTCACTTATCAAAAATCGGGAAAACAGCGAGCCAAAATCGACGCGGAGAGAAAAAAAATTGGCACGTACAAACATGCGCGCACGACTGCCCGTACAAGGCTTCACGGTCATTGTAGTCTTTCTCAGGGTAACACGTAAAAAAGCAAGCATCTTTTTTTTTGTAAAAGCCAAAATCCTTTTTGGTTAGCGAAAACAGGTACTAATGTAGGTCTTTCGTAACAGCAAGCTGTCGTAAAGTGAACATTCAAAAAACTGGGGCCACCTGTACTGTAAATTCATACACTTGATTTCTGTATCATTACATTAAAAACCTAGCCGGGGGGGGGGGGGCCAGAGGTGAGCTATATAGAAAACTCCAACCCAAGAATGCTCAAGCAGTTTATGGATTGATTACAAGCTTGCTCTGAAGACCAAAGTTTATCTGCCAGGTACCAAAATGGCTTCATGTCAAAGGGGCCAAAATGGACAAGATATAATAAAGACAACTACAAGGAAACTTTGAAAGAAGAGGCATGGTGTGCAAAAAAAAAATGTATTTGATATTCACTAATTAACAAAAGTAGTGTTTCTCACAGAATAAAGAAAATGCACTAAGAATTACTCCTTTTTCCAAGGTTGAAGAATTAGTAATCACTAATCCTCATTCCACTAACTCTTGCCATCTCTTCTGTTTATGGATCTTACCACCCCAAGAATATTATTCTCAACTATTTCAAGCCACATCTCCTGTGATCAATCACTTGCAATACAAAATCTACCCTCTTTACCAAAAGGCTCATGTCAATGCGACCCCCCTCCCCCACCCAATGCCTCTCCTTATGCCGTATTGACCATTCAAAGCATACAATCGCCTTCACTGGGCCTGCATTTCTGACCCTCGTCTGAAATCCCAGGGAACCGCCATTCACCTTTCATAATCATTTTAAGTCTTGGCCATTCATGCCCCAATCTACCCTATTCCCAACAAGTCCATCTTCTCTAGTGGCTCAAATATAGCATCTGGGTAGCAAAAGCTTCCCTTGTAGCATCAGTTACTTTACAACAATACTAAAGACTTAAGGCACAGAAAAAAAATGTCCATGTATTCATCAAGAACTTGAGGCAAGATATACAAGTCATTTTAAAAGGACAAAACAATTAACAGTTCCAAGTCCAAGGTGGATTAATTCATACTTTTATATCTGGAAACTGGCCTAGATAAGTGTCTAGTGTCAGAAGAGCTTGATCCACCAGCTTTTGATGATAATCAGTCCAGAGAAGGTCGCCACTCTGGAAGAGAAAAATCAATGTTATTTCAGGTGAAGCAAATGATCAAAATTTTAACTGATAATAAACTACAATATAAATCAGGAATAAACTACAAGGGCTGTTAAATGCCCAATTATCTATGACAATACCATTTTCCACTCCATTTACTAACTGCTGATCTATGCTTCGGTCTTCAAAATATTTAATGAATAATCCCTGGTGCAGTGGATTCCAGATTCATGGCCTGTTATTTTAACTCATTATCCAAATTCCAACTGGCTAACCACAGGAAGCATGGAAGCTCTTACCACTAAATTCTGAAGTAACAATGGAAGGCCCCAGCTCATTTTAATGAGCTGTCTTCTTAACAAAAAGCTGGTTATTGACTTCTGGGAGGGAGCAGAGGCACATGTTCCCATTTACACCAGTGCTGAGGTTGTAAGGGTTCGTTGTCGTGATTACCAGTCGCCTGTCCTGATACTAACATAGGCATCAGTCAAGAAAGTCCTACTCCGGTAGGAGACTAAAGCATTTAGTCCCTCTGACCCTCACCATTTTTATCCACACACCAGAAACACTATTTGGCTGCATCATGGCTTGGGTATGGCAACAGCTGTCCATGATCGCAAGCAGATACGGAGCTGTGGACGCAATTCAACATACCACAGAAACCAGCATCTCCTCCATGGTCGGTCTACATTTCACTGCTGTGGTAAAGCAGCCAACATAAAAGACCTCACCCATACTTAACATCATCTTCTCCCTTTCCCTTGAGGGGAGAGATACAAAGCCTGAAAGGGCATACCACGAGGTTCAATGTCACCTTCTGCCTTGCTGTTATTAGACTATCGAATGGTTCACTAGTATGATTAAGTATTGACCTCAGTCTACCATACAACCTTGTAGCTAAATGTCTACCTGCACTTTCTCTGTAACACTATAATGCAGTCTGTATTTATCTGTTGCACTACCCAAATTCAATCAATCTGTATGAACAATATGCAAGAATTGTTTCCATTATCTCAGTTATGTGATAATAATAGACCAATTTAAATTACAAAGGGTTTGTTCCTCCTATTCCACATCCACAAAAGTGGCAATCAACTCAAAATAAAATCCAAGATGCTATGACAAATATGGGGAAACACCCTAAAACTTGTGTAGGAAGCAGTGTAGCTGCCCAGAGAAGCCCAGAATTGTCAACTCTAGTTTAAAAGGCTTGGACACTTTCAAAATGAGGTATAGATTTAAAAGAGAATGTAGACCATTACTGGAAGATAACCAGACTGGCTTGTCAAGTTCTGATGTATTGTTTCAGGAATGCAGGGCTTACAATATAAAAGGCAAGTTAATCATGGTAAGGTTTAAGTCTGCATTTTGGTGGGCTGAACAGGTCTGAAAAAATCCCAGCAACACTCTAAAGTATAAAGACTAACCTCTGAAATAGAATGAACAACTTCTCTGCCAACCCAGTCCGGCTCGTAAATTTCCTCCAGCAATTCGGACAACTTCTTGGTGGCTTCATGCATAGCTTAAAAAGACAAGTTAACTGATATTAATTTAGCTATATTTCTGCTCTTAATATGAAGGGATAGATCAAAATACATGACATGAAAAATACCCTAAACAACCTCATCAGATGTTGTATGTAGTTCTGTAAAGAAAATGCCATAACTTTTCCCAGTCAAACTGAACTTGGCTTTAAGATCATACCTTAAGGGTACAACCCAAGTAAATGAGTATATTATGATAGCAAGTTCGTGAAGGTTGAGATGTCCATCTGTACAGGAAAATCTACCTGACACCTAATTAAAGCCTATAGGCAATGTCAACATTCAGGTCATAACTTGGTAATGTGACTAAACAGCTACATTAGGATGCTCCAGTTGCAAACAGGAGAATGGCATCCTGACTCAAAGACACTTCCCCACTCGAGACCATAACGTTTGATACCATTCAATGTCTGCCTTTGACCCGTATCTCCCAACAATTTGACCTGCACATCTTTCCCTCATTGAGAAGTGTGCAAATAACACTAAGGATGCAAAGTGCAAGCCCACTAACCTTTTACAGCAGTCAGGTATGCTCGCAGATCCTTCTGCAGTTTTGTTCCTTCGGTCTAAAGGAAAATAATTTAATATAATTAAAATGTTTTCCAAAGGTGTAATAGTATTTTTAGTGTAAAAAAATATCAGCAAACAGTTGGCCAAACTTCAGTTCACAGGATTTTAGATTCTCACCTCCCTCAACTTTCATTCAAAAAAACACTCAAGTGGTTCTACACAACTTAGAAAGGCAGAAGGACATGAACTTAAACTACATAAGCTCATCACGTACAGTAACAATTGTTAAACAAGATAAACTAGGCAATAACATCAGTGCATTCCTCCACTTCTGGCCTCATTTGGAATGTTAATCACCAAAACCTGGACTTCCCATTGAAAACTTTAGATAAGCCTCAGCCCATTTATAAAACTTAAATTACCCTGATCTCACATTGCTCAGTAACTCTATCCAATGGTTTTTTAGAGAACCAACGGGTGCTGCAAATACTATTCAAACTTTTCAAAATGAGGAACTCAGGAATTTCATTCTTGCTAATTAAAACGGGTTAACACAGGAAATGCCAGGATTCTACTCTTTTGAGTGCAGATGTTTTCATTCAGATATATGATTCATTAAATACAAGAATCTGCACAAAGGCCATAGTCAATATTCAATGGTTTTCATAAATCAATGCATTATAAAGTGTCTCTGATGTGTTAACCATTTTTCTACAGACCTACACAATGCTGTAGAAACTCAGCAAGTCTGGCAGCATTTATGAAAAGGATTAAACAGTTGACACTTCGAGCTGAGACTTCACCTGGACTGAAACATGAACAGTTTATTCCTTTCCACAGATGCTGCCTGACCTGCCGAGCACCTCCAACAGTTTGTATGGGTGACTCTGGACTTCCAGCATCAAACTGCATTCCACAGACACCAACCTGCAGACTGTTTTCAACCCTTGATTCCAAACCTTCTTGCTTTACATTTGTCTCTTGGCCAGCTTTAGTTTATCATCCAGATGGAAGGTCATACAAAACTATACCAGGACACACACTGTTGCACAACTGACCAACGTTACCATTTTAATTAGCTTTCCAATCCATGCTCCTGTCTCACCCTAGTGATACATTTATACTCCCATCTGAAACTTATGAACACTGCAATTCTGGCTTATCATTCCAGATATGATGTCAAGGCCACAAACTCTGGAATTCTCTCCAGAGGCTGGATGATTATTGTTCTTGTCATCCATTGTTGCTTGTTGTCTATGTTAACAGGTGATGACGTTAACTGGATCAGCAAGTTTGCTGATGACACGAAGACTGGAGCTGTAGTGGACAACAAAGGGGGCCATCAAAATTTGCAGCCTGATCTGGATCATCTGGAAAAAATGGACTGAAAATATCAGATGAAATTTAATGCAGACAAGTGCGAGATGTAGCACTTCAGGAGGACAAACCAGGGTAGAACTCAGTGAACAGCATGGCACTGGGGAGTGCGGTAAAAAAGGGGAATCTGGGAATATAGATCCCCAACTCCTTGCAAGTGGTATCACAGGTAGACAGTGACGTTAAGCGCTTCAGGTAGGGTAAATGCAAGCAGACTTTTTCCACAGCGGGTAGGGGAGACTACAAATAGAGGTCAAAGGTTAAGGGTGAAAGGCAAATATTTAAGGGTAGCCTGAGGGATGAATTCTTCACTCAGATGGTGCTGAGAGTGTGGAGCAGAGGTCTCAAGATGGCGCTTATGGAGTGAAGCTTTGCTCCAAACCTTTTACTTTTTTTTAAACCTACAAACACCCCCCAATTTATCTTTTTTTACCTATTCTAAAGGGGTTTAAACATATGAAATTTTTTTCAACTGTTTGAATCATTTTCAACTCGTTGAAATGTCTAAAGCAACGGAATCGAAACAGACGAAAGAACCGGTAACTTTAGAAGCAATTGCGAAACTTAGGGACGACAGACTTGGAAAACTGTAGAGTAAATTAACCACAAAGCTTTCTACGTTCAATGAAATTTTAAAGACATTTGACGCAAAACTTCAAGCACTTACACTGGAGTCACAAAAACAACAAGCAAGTATTTTAGTTCTTGAACAAGCCACTCGCAAGAGAGATCGTATAATTGAAACTTTGCAACAACAGCAAACTTCGATTTCTCAACAGATGGATCATTATAAATCGAAAATTACTGATCTTGAAAACCTCTCTCGAAGACAAAATCTTCGGTTAATTGGGATTCCGGAAAAATTTGAGAATGGTGATCTCACTGTTTTTTTCTCCAAATTTTTAATGGATGCCCTTGGCTCAGAAGTACTGGATTCCCCTCTAATAATCGACCATGCACATCGCATTTCTCGTTTTCATTCAGATTCAAGTTTGAAACCACGACAAGTAATTCTCCGGATCCATTATCCTCAGACCAAAGAGCGTTTGATTCGGGCTGCACGGAAAAAGGGTATGATCAGCTTTCAAGATTTTAAATTCCGTATTCTGGAAGACTACAGTCCTGAAGTTTTAAGGGCAAGAATGGCTTTTAAATCGGTTACGTCGGAAATTCATCAGAAAGGCTACAAGCAAGCGCTGTTATTTCCAGCACATTTGAGAGTTTCTCTCGAAGACGGAACTTATCGGCTGTTTAAATCTCCAGCGGATGCTCAAAGTTTTCTGGAAGAATAACATTTTATCGGGTTGACTAAGATTTGGATCTTTTATAAAACGATTTTTTTTAATGTATGGCTTACATGTATTTTCTATACATGGTAAAAGTTCGGTTTTGGTTTATTCTGAGTTTGTCATTTTTTCATATTATTAATCTGTTAGTTATGAAAATAATTTATTAGGGTTTTCTTTTAAGTTTGTATGCACTTTTTTTATATTTTTAACGTTTAAATATTAAGATTTTTTTATAAATAAAATGTCGTTTCTTCTTCCCGAAAGGCTTTAGTGCTTGGAACGTCAGATCCGTTTTGATGTGTTTGAATAAGTTTTAAACTCTCTTTTAAAACACTAGTTCAGTATTATTCATTTATAGGCTTTATCATTTTAATTTTTTTTAAATCCCTATATATATATATATATATATATATACATATATACACACACACTAATTTTATATTTTAATTTTTGTTATACTAACCCTTTCTTATAATATGGGTGGTTGGTATCTTTTTTTTATTAGTTTTTTTATACATTTTCTACATTGCTACAGATAAAAAAAAACCCCAGATCGAAATGAAGAACATTGATACAAGTGCAAAAATAAACATACAATAATATGATACAAAAAAAAGGTAATTGAGTAAGTGTAGCGGTGTGCTACATGCAGCGCTAAAATTACGACACGGAGTTGGTAACTGCAGTCGAAGGAAAAACTTTATTCGAAATCTTCAGCCTCACTTTTAAGCCTCCCTCAACCTGCCCCCCGTGGCGCAGAGGCTCCAAAGCTCTGTGCTCGCAAACCCCCGTAGGCTATCTAATTGTGAGCCGGTTCGGATGTGCCAGGAAATGGGTCGCCACATAAGCACCCAAATTGAAGTCATGTAAGGTTAGTATCCTCCCCAAGCCCCGCAACAAAAAAAACTCCAGACCAACCACAACACAATATAGAGAATATAAATCAGGACAATCAAACCCCCAAAACTGTAAATACACTTAGCAACAGAAGATATTAATGCCTACTACCAAAAAAAAAGCTGAAAGCAAGGGACCGAAAAAAACCTTAGTTAAGAGGAAGTTTATGAAAGTACTCAATAAAAGGTCCCCAGACCTTATGGAACTTTAAATCTGAATTAAGAACTGAATAATGAATTTTTTCAAGGTCTAAGCAGGCCATAATATCATTAAGCCATTGAGCATGCGTGGGCGGGGCAACATCTCTCCATCTAAGGAAGATTAAACATCTAGCCAGGAGAGGCAAAAGATAATATTCGACACTTAGTCAAACTCAGACGTAAATCTGTCTCACCCCAGAAACCGAACAAAGCAACTAAAGGGTTAGGTTCTAGGTGGTGATTCAGAATATACGATAATGTTATGAAGACATCTTTCCAAAATTTCTCCAAGCTAGGACAAAACCAGTACATATGAATGAGAGAGGCCTCACCCCTTTTGCATTTATCACAAAGCGGACTAATGTTAGGGTAAAATCGAGATCATTTAGATTTAGACATATGGGCTCTATGAACAATCTTAAACTGTAAAAGGCAATGGCGAGCACAAAGAGAGGTTGAATTAACCGATTTGAGAATCGAGTCCCAAGTCTCATCAGATAAGGAGGCATTTAAATCATGCTCCCATGCCATTTTAATTTTATCCACAGGGGCACATCGTAAGGCTGCTAATTTAACACGAATAAATGATATTAAACCTTTCCCTAGTGGATTAATAGAAAGAAATAGGTCCATAACATTTTTCTCAGGCATTTCAGTGAAGTTAGGAATTAAAGGATTAATAAAGTGTCTAATTTGGAGATATCTAAAAAAATGAGCACTGGGCAGATTGAACTTAGCAGAGAGCTGTTGAAAAGAAGCGAAGCGATTATCAATAAAAAGATCTTCAAAATGTATAATGCCCTTCCTATACCAATCATGGAATGTTGAATCATACGTAGTAGGTAAAAAAAGGTGATTATGTAAGATAGGGCTAGAAAAGGAAAAACCATGGAAACCATAAAATTTCCTAAACTGAGCCTATATATGCAAAGTGTGTCTAACAAGAGGATTAACTATTAATCTGGCCAAACTACTAGGGAGTACAGAGCCAAGAAGTGCAGAGATAGATAATTCTTTAGTGGAGCTCAACTCCATTGCCACCCAATTAGGGCACTCGGGTTGGCCATGGAAAAAAGACCAAAAGGTAGCACAACGTATATTAGCTGCCCAATAATATAAACGAAAGTTAGGAAAAGCCATGCCACCCTTTTTTTTCAGATTTTTGGAGATAAACTTTATTAATTCTAGTGTGTTTATTCTTCCACCGATATGACAAAATAATAGAGTCTAAGGAATCAAAAAAAGATTTAGGAATAAAAATTAGGATTGATTGAAATATATATAAAAGTTTAGGGAGAACAAACATTTTAACAACATTAATACGACCTACCAAAGACATAGATAGAGGTGACCATTGTAACAGACTCTGTTTTATAGTATATGAAAAATTGGCAAAGTTTTCACGAAAAAGATCTTTAAACTTCCTTGTGACTGTAATCCCAAGATAAGTAAATTGATTATGAACTACTTTAAAAGGGAGATCACGGAATGTTAATTCTTGTGCTTCTTTATTAATTGGGAAAAGTTCACTCTTACGTAAATTAAGTTTATAGCCAGAGATCTGGCTAAACTGATCAAGAAGTGAAAACATTGGAGGTAAGGATGTAGACGGATTTGAAAGGAAAAGTAATAAGTCATCAGCATAAAGAGAAACTTTATGCTCAACACCCCCTCTCCAAATCCCGGTCAATTCAGGACAATTTCGAAATGCTATTGCCAAAGGTTCTATAGCCAAATCAAAGAGAAAGGGACTTAAAGGGCATCCCTGACAGGTGCCACGTTTGAGGTTAAATAACTGGGATTTCTGAAAATTAGTCAAAACAGAGGCAGTGGGACACAGTTACAGATCCAAGAGATAAAACTTTGACCGAGGTCAAATTTTTCTAAAACTGCAAAAAGGTAGTTCCACTCTATACGATCGAATGCTTTCTCCGCATCTAGGGAAATAACACATTCAGGAATCCCAGTTGGAGGTGAATATAAAATGTTAAATAAACGCCGAATGTTAAAAAAAGGAAGACGGTTTTTAATAAAACCAGTTTGATCCTCAGAAATAATCGAGGCAATAGCAGTTTCTAATCTACAAGCCAAAACTTTGGCCAAGATTTTAACATCAACATTAAGCAAAGAAATCTGCCTATACAAGGAACACTCTGTTGGGTCTTTACCCTTTTTTAATAAAAGAATAATAGATGCCTCATTAAAAGAGGGTGGCAGTTTACCGTAATTAAACGAATCAGATAGTATGGAGAATAACTGAGGAGAAAGAAGTGAAGAGAATGATTTATAGAATTCTACGGGGAACCCATCAGGTCCAGGAGATTTCCCTGAAGACAATGCAGAAATTGCAAAAGATATTCTTCTGATGATATAGGCGCATTTAAGTTTAGCTTTAAAATCAGATGAAAGCAAAGGAATATTCAGATTATTTAAAAAGTGATCAACAGAGATATTCTCATTCAGAGATTCAGAGGAATAAAGTCGAGAATAAAAATTTTTAAATGTGTCATTGATTTCTAAGTGATCCGATGTAAAGTCTCCATTCTCCTTCCAGATCTTTGTAATATGTTGTTTGGCTTTGGAACGCCTCAGCTGATTGGCTAGAAATTTACCAGATTTGTCACCATGAAAATAAAAGCAACTCTTACCTTCAAGAAGTTGGCGTTCGACAGGTTGAGTAGACAAAAGATTAAATTTAGTTTGAAGTTCTACAGGGTTCTTGTATAGTTCAGGATTCTTAGTTTGAGCATACAGTTGATCCAATTCTTTAATCTGATTAATGAGGTCTAATCGATCTGCACAGGACTTTCTATTAAGATTTGCTGTATAGGAGATTATTTGACCCCTCAAATATGCTTTAATGGCATCCCAGACAATCTGGGATGACACTTCAGGTGAGGTATTGGTGTTAAAATAAAAGGTTACCTGATCCTTAATAAATTTTAGAAAATCATCATCCGATAATAAAGTCGAATCAAACTACCAGTGTTTATTCCTCTGAGGGAGACCAGGAAAATTTAAAGACAGAGTAATTGGGGCATGGTCAGAAATCAGTATACTCTGATAATCACAAGAATAGACAAATGGAATGAGTTGATTATCAAGTAAGAAGTAGTCAATTCTAGTAAAGGTATGGTGAACATGTGAAAAAAATATAATCTCTCTCAGTAGGATGAAGGAAACGCCATATATCAGAGATACCATAATTACAGAGAAACAACTGAATAGCTAAGGCAGATTTAGTAGGTAGTCTAATAACAGAGGAAGATCGATCCAAATTAGGATCTAACCAACAATTGAAATCGCCACCCAGTATAAGAGAGTATGAGTTTAAGTCTGGTAGTGAGGAGAAAAAACGTTCAAAAAAATTAACATCATCAAAATCGGGGGCATACAGGTTTGCTAGTACAACTTTAGTATTATATAATTTACTAGAAACAATAATAAAACGGCCATTTGTATCAGATATCTTATTATGGAGTTCAAAAGGAATATTTGGGTTAATAAGGATGGAGACCCCCCCCCCCCCAGCTTTGGCGGCAAAGGATGAATGAAAATGCTGACCCGCCCACTTAGACAAAAGCCGGGAGTTATCAAAACAACGAATATGAGTTTCTTGAAGGAAAGCAATGTCAGCTTTGAGTTGTTTAATATGGGAGAAGACCTTCCTTCTTTTAACAGGGTGATTCAATCCCTTTACATTCCAGCTCACAAATTTAAGTGTATTAACCATTATCAATTGTTAGTGCATAGAAGGCAGCAGGCATATAAAAAAATCAAGCAGTACAATAACAGTCTGGGAGCAAAAATGTAAACATAGATTCGTAGAATCAAAACAAAAACATGTCCTGAGTAACAAAGGAAAGCAAAAGAAACAGTGAGTAGTGTTGGAACAGGAGAATCCACCCCACCCTCACAACCCAAAACTAGACAGCTACCTAAAAAAGCAGCTAGCTCTACCAAAAAAATTAACCCAAGTATGAGTTCCAGTTCTGTGTCGTTAACAACAGTTCCGTATAAATACTATAGCAAATGGTAACTAGTTTATGCACTAGAAAACATAATTACAAATAGGAACAACTTCAACAGAAGTATAAAACTTAATACAAAGAAAATCAGAAGAAAACCAAAACTAACCTACCCGCCAAAAATTATAGAAGATTAAAAGAAAAAAAAAGGAGGGAGAAAAGGGGGAAATTATAGATTCGAAGAGAGTACTTATCAACCATTTACAGAAAAAAAAGCAAAACTTAAACTATAGATCAACCAACAGGGAGGCCTTCAATAAAAACTCCAAACAAGTTAGAGTCAATTGTAGATCTCTATAGATAAAGTTATACAAGAATAAAATAGATTACACAAGTACAATCTAAATGTCCGCAGGGAAACATTAAACTCAGATTATCTATTTAGAAAAAACGCACTAAGTCCAGGGAGAGATTGTCTGCAGCCCTTAGAGTTTCAACAGATAATGTCTGAATTATTCAAGTAAAGTCTGAGTCCAGAAAAAATAGTTTTACTTCGAGAGGTACTTATCCACCATTTTAGAAGGTCAGACCGGTTCCGAAGGAGACGGGATGGCCGGAAGACTTCCAATAAATGCCTCAACCTCCTTCACTGATTTAAACCACTTATAATTTCCAGTAGTAAGCACAATTCGAAGATTGGCTGGGTTTCGAAGGGAGGGTATGAATCCGCAATCAAAAAGCACTTTCATTACACCTTTAAACTCAGCACGCATCTTCAAACCCTGGGGGGCAAAATCCTCCACAAAACGAATGACCGTATTTTGAAAAGCAAAAGTACCTCTGCAGCGTGCCTCCATAATCAAACGGTTTTTCACCTGGTATTGATGAAAGCACAAAATTACCGGCCGTGGGCGGGAACCCAGAGTTGCAAGGGGAACGTAGATCCTGTGAGCCCTTTCAAACTCAGGTGGAGTTGGAAGAAATTCTTTCCCAAAAATCTCACAGAGAAAATCAGAAAAAAATTTTACGGGAGAGCCCTGTTCGGTGGTCTTTGGCAGACCAAGAATTCGTAGGTTGCAACGTCTGCTCCGGTCTTCAAGATCCACCATTTTGGAAAAAAGTTTACAGTTCTTCTCCTCTAGGCTGGAGCAGAGAGTTTCAAGATATTGAACACAGCGTTTTAAATCTTCAGAAGTTGAGTCAATGCGAGATAAATGTTCAGCATGTTCGTCCACTCAAGCGTTGATCCGATCTAATTTGACATCCAGCTGGTTGAAAGAAGTTCTAAATTCCTTTAAAATATCTTGTCGATGTTGTTCCAAAGCAGCAAGAATGTCAGCCGACAAAGCCGTAGAAGTTTCCTTTTTCCCGGTTTTAGTACTTTTGGTAGACATTACAAGATAGACGGTTCGCAGGCAAGCAAAAGAGACCTAATAAACTACCTAACTAAGGTTTAAGAATGGAGACATATAGTGCAAAGATAGGGAGAATGACGGAGCAAAAGTTCGGAGCAGCTAAACAATCACCATCTTACCAGAAGTCCGGTTTGTATCTTTTATTCAACTTTTTTTTGGTTTCAGTTGCCGTCTTGAGACATGGGGGTAATTTTAGTGTTAGATTGCTTGCTTGCCTCTTTCTGGCTTTTTTCCTGGGGTTTTGAGGGTGGAGGGAGGGGGATTTTTCTTTTTTCTTTTCTTTTTGCTTGCTTTATGCTTAGTCTTACTTCATGGGCTCATAAGAAACTACAAAAATGGATGCAGTGCCGTGACTTCCGGTTTCTCCTTGAACTTACTTCCCTCTTCCGGATTCATGAGTTCATCTTTTTTTTAACCTTATGTGTTAATTGTAATAAATATTGTCAATATGGATAGAGTTATTAATTTTGTTTCTTGGAATACTAATGGTTTAAATCATCCGATCAAACGGAAAAAAATATTCAAAGTATTCCATAGAATGAATGCTAATGTTATCTTTGTACAAGAGACTCATGTAAGGAAGGTGGATAGTCAACGCTTTTTTAGGTTTTGGAAAGGCCAACAATATCACTCGAATTCTCAAGCCAAAGTAAGAGGCGTTTCCATTTGTATAGATTCTTCAACCTCCTTTATACATCATGAAACAATTTCAGACCCACAAGGTAGATTTTTGCTTATTACTGGTCTACTTTTTAATCAAAAAGTTGTTTTAGTTAATGTTTATGCTCCAAACACTGATTGTCCTGAATTTTTTAAGTGTCTATTTACATCCTTTCCCAATTTGAATCAGTACAGACTGATAATGGGTGGGGATTTTAACTGTTGTTTAAACCCTTCGATGGATAGATCCAAGCCCACCCAAGTTCTTCCGAATAAATCGGCCTCTCTTTTCAACTCCTTTATGACTGATTCAGCAATTTTCAAAATTTGGCGTTTTTTTACACACCAATGACAAAGAGTTTTCATACTTTTCTCATGTTTATCATTATTCAAGAATTGATAACTTTTTCATTGATCACCATTTACTTACAGATGTTATCGATTGTAAATATGACTCTATTACCATCTCTGATCATGCACCTTTGAAGTTATCTATTAAGATAATGGATTCATCTATTAATGCTAAATCTTGGAGGTTCAACTCTATTTTATTGCAGGACTTAGACTTCGTCAATTTTATCAAACAACAAATTGATTTGTTTTTCTCAACAAATTCTACAGCAGAGATCTCTAGTGGAATTTTATGGGACACTTTTAAAGCATTTATTCGTGGACAGATTATTTCATACTCTGCTGGAGTTAGGAAACGAACTAATTCTAAAATATTAACATTGGTTGATAAAATCAAAGGATAGGATTTATTCAGTGACCCCCAGCAAAGAACTTTATAAAGAAAGAGTGGAACTTCAAACGGAGCATAGTTTGTTATTATCCTCTTCGATTGAAAATCAGTTAATTAAATCTAGAACCCAGTTTTATGTATATGGAGATAAGTATGGTAAATTATTGGCTAATCAATTGAAAACTGCTTCAGTCGACAGATTACTAAGATTCGAAAACAAGATGGTACTCTGACGATCGACCATAAAGAGATAAATAAAGCCTTCCAAGATTTTTATAATTCCTTTTATCAATCAGAATTTGCTGAAGATTCTTCTATAATAAATGAATTTTTAAAGAAATTGAATATTCCAAAATTAACAGTAGAGGATATTGTAGTGCATTCTTAGATACACCTATCACAGAAACTGAAATAAAAAAGGCTATTTTTTCAATGAATTCCGGTAAAGCTTCTGGTCCAGATGGTTATTCTGCAGAATTTTTTAAAATCTTTTTCCTCTATACTTTCTCCTTGGCTTTGTACAATTTTTAAAGATGCATTAATTATAGGTAAATTGCCACAATCTTTTTATGGAGCTTCTATCTCTTCAATTCTTAAAAAAGATAAAGACCCTATTGAATGTGCATCCTATCGGCCTATATCATTGCTGAATACAGATTTTAAGATTTTTAGTAAACTTTTGGCTACTAGATTAGAAAATATATTACCTCGAATCATTTCTGAAGATCAGACTGGATTTATTAAAAATCGCTATTCATCTTTTAACATTAGAAAATTAATTAATATCATTTATACTCCTTCACCCAAAATACCAGAATGTGTCATTTCTTTAGATGCTGAAAAAGCATTTGATAGAGTTGAATGGCCATATTTATTTAATACGATGCAGCATTTTAATTTTAGTTCAAAATTTATATCATGGATTAAATTAATAAACCCTTGGCTTCAGTTTTTACCAATAATCAAAGATCTTTTTTTCAGTTATTCCGTGGTACAAGGCAAGGTTGTCCTTTAAGTCCTTTACTATTTGACATCGCTTTCGAACCTTTGGCTATAGCCATTCGTGAATCACCTAATATTTTGGGTATTACTCCTGGGGAGGGGATGTATAAGTTATCAATATATGCTGATGATTTGTTACTATACATATCTGACCCTGAAAGATCTATTCCTGCTATTTCGTCCTTGCTTGCTCAGTTTAGTAACTTTTCTGGTTATAAATTGAATTTTAATAAGAGCAAATTATTTCTATTAAATATGCAAGTTCCAATTTATAAACATTTACCATTTAAAGTTGTTACAGATTATTTTACTTATTTAGGTATTAAAATTACTAAAACAACAAAGATTTATTTAAAGCTAACTTTTTACCAAATTTACTTAATTGACCAAATTAAGCAACTTGCTATCAGGTGGTCTCCACTATCTTTGTCATTGGTTGGTAGAATTAATGCTATTAAGATGATGGTATTACCCAAATTCTTATATTTATTTCAAGCATTACCAATTTTAATTCCTAAATCTTTTTTGATATTATTGACTCCAAAATATCTTCTTATCTGTGGCAGAATAAAAATCCTAGACTAGGTAAAAAATATTTAGCGAAGCCTAAGAAGGAGGGCGGTTTGGCCTTGCCAAACTTGAGATTTTACTATTGGGCAGTTAATATATGATATTTAATATTTTGGTCACAAGAATTGACTACAGCTGCTTGCCCACAATGGGTAAATTTGGAATGTAAATCTGTACAAGACTTTTCATTGTTTTCAATCTTAGGATTTTCATTTCCTTTTTCTCTATCTAAATTGAATAAACAAATAACTAATCCTACAGTCAAATACACATTGCGAATTTGGTTTCAATTTCGTAAATTTTTTGGTTTGAATAAGTTTATTTTATCATGCCCTATAGTATCTAACTATTTCTTTCGGCCCTCTTTTATGGATCAAGCTTTTCTTTTATGGAAAACAAAAGGTATAACATGTTTTCGTGATTTATTTTTGGATGATAGTGTTATGTCCTTTGAACAGCTATCTAATGCAAGTTAGAAATTTTTTCTATAATGAGTTACAGTCTTTTCCGAAACTATGCCCATTGGACATTGCGGAAAGAATTTTAGCTCTGAATCCTTGTCAAAAGGGTTTAGTAGCTGTCATTTATAATATGATCATGAAAATACAGCCAGCTGTATCAGAAAAAATTAAGAAGGAATGGGAAGAAGAACTTCATTGTCTTATATCCACTGAACAGTGGGAGAAAATTTTACTATTAGTCAATTCGTCCTCTATTTGTGCTAAACATGCCCTAATACAATTTAAGGTTGTACATAGAGCTTATATGTCTAAGGATAAACTTGCTCGATTTTATTCTCATGTTAATCCAACCTGTGACAGATGTCATTCTGATGTTGCCTCATTGACCCATGTGTTTTGGTCTTGCCCTTGTTTACAAAATTACTGGAAAGATATTTTCAGTATTATTTCAAGAGTTCTGAATATCAATTTCCAACCGCATCCTTTTACTGCAATTTTTGGTTTACCAATGGTGGATAATAGTCGTTTATCCTATTCATCTCGACGAATGATTGCATTTGTTACATTAATGGCTAGAAGATCTATTTTATTGAATTGGAAAGAAATTAATCCTCCAACTATATTTCAGTGGTTTTCTCAAACTATCTCTTGTTTGAGCTTAGAAAAAATTAGAAGCTTCGGTTTTGATCCTTCAGTTAAATTTGAAGAAACTTGGAGACCATTTATTCAACATTTTCATACGAGTTAAATTGTCTTTTCCTAAACCTTACTTTTATTATCCTTAATTATTTGGATGGAGGTTCGGAGTTATTGGCACTACTGTATGTATTTAACATTATGCAACGGCATATGTTGGTTAGTTTTTTTTTCTCTTTTTTGGTTTTTTTTCTCTTTTTGTTTCTTTTGTTCATAAATACTATGAGTTTGGGAGGCTACATATATTGATAATTATATATTTGAATGTCTACTTAAAATATCAATTATGTACTCTCCAACACTTCGTATTCATGTTTCATTTATGTTTGTTTAAAAATTAATAAAAAAGATTTAAAAAGAAAAGAGAGTGTGGAACAAGCTGCGAGCAGTAGTAGTGGATCCAGGTTCATTTGCAACGTTTAAGAAAAATATGGATAAGTACATGGGAGGGCAATAGGACTAGTTCAATACAGACTAGATGGGCCAAACAAAATACTTCAGGTCTGTACTCCATGACCACCTATTCCTATAACGTTTGATCAATGTAGAATTAAAAGCAGGTAAGTGGAGCTAATAAGTTACCTGACTACATATAGGAAAAAGGCTTCTTTACTTTCCAAGTAATGAGGTAGTGTTTTAGACTCAGCTGAAGACAATTACTCAGTGTTATCCAAATACCCTGCGATTTATAGACACCTGACTGAGATGAAACACATGAACAACTTCCTCTGGTCTCACATAATACTAGTAAGCAAGATGAGCCAGTATACGATTAGGTATACTGTATACTACTTATACAGTATACAGTATACTACTTGCCACCAACTCCCTAAATCAACCACAAAGAATGACCTTCACTTCAAATGCCATCAGTAGCCTCGTTAGCCAGACGAGCTTCTGGGCTACTGAAGCCCTGTTGCAACAGGCAGCAACAGTAATGAAGTACAAAATGGAGCAGTGGAAGTAGTACAGGTACATCCTTGGCCAACTTTAAACTTCAAATCAAAATAGTTACCTCCTTCCTTTTGACCAACAGCCACAAGTTCAGTAGCAAGACGACAAATTCCTCCTCCTGCGAAATGGAAGGGTCTGACACCAATAACGAAGGAATACAGCAATTTAAGTATGGCCATTCTTGGTCTTAACTTTGAACCTGCTTCCTTAAGCTTTCATAGTGGGGGTGGGGGCATAATGGGAACATGCTCCCACTACCTACTAAATGTTCCCATTGGTATGTGTCTCAAGTAGCCTCTGATAACCAAGTGTAGCTCCTGGCCTTCACATGCAGCTTAGCCATTAAGCCTAGCAGAAATGTTTCTACCGAAAGAGGGTAAAGGTGGGGTACAGTGCCTTAAAAACTAGTCGCTTCAGGTATATGTGGCTTGAGAGCGGTGGCTAGCAGAAGGGAAACTCAACCTCCACTGCCTTGTGGCTATACCCATTCATGGGGGAAGGCTTCAGAAGTAAACCCTGAAGAAGAGCTAGAGTCGATAAGACAGTCCTACATTGAGTTCAATGCTGATTGGCAACTCCTGTGACATTGCTGGTGCCAAACTGTATTGATCTCTGCCATCCCTTTGGATTAAGAGGCGGAGCCTGCTGCATAGGCTCGCTCTCCATATTGTACTGCCCTGGGTTGCATATAGCTAGAACCCAACTTCCAGAGTCAACCCTGACCAATGGAAGGCCTCACTTTGAACCAAGATCCAGGATACACACAGTATCCTCATAACAGTGCAATAGAAAGCACTGAATGTTTGAATTGATTTGCTGCAAAGGGCAATGACTGCTACATTCCCAAAGAACACTGGTATCATAGGGCATCCAATACGTGAAAGCAAGTTAGATTCAGTATCTCTTACCAGTTGTCTGTTGAAGTTTTGCACACATTGCTCAAACTGCTCATCTTTTGTCTCATCAGCCTTGCCCAGCTTCTGAAGGACCTGCAAGTGTTAAAGCAGAGAGTAAGTGGATGCTAAGACATTCTGAGGTGATGGGCTCATCTTACAGAACAGCTCCAGATAAGGCAAAAGAGTTATAGCAACACCTGAGGCAAAGAACTTGAAGCCCATCTTAAGGCTCTCAGAAGTACAAACAACTGCTGTTAGTATTCAGCAGGTCAAGCAACATATATGGAGGGAATGAGATAATATATTTTTTTTCTGTGGGGGTTTTTTTAAACGTAGTTCAGTCTAGTTTTTGTACTGTGTCATGTAACACCATGGTCCTGAAAAAACATTGTCTCATTTTTACTATGTACTTTACCAGCAGTTATGGTCAAAATGACAAGAAAAGTGACTTGACTTGACACTGGATGACCTTCAGAAATATTCACTGGTTTTTATTTTTAAAGTGTAATTGAGTCTTTGTAGGACATTGTCCAAAAGGTACCAAATAAAATTTATCGAAGTATGTACATGCTAGAATATGTAGACTCACAAACAGCCGAAGTGCAAAGACAAACTGCAAATAAATTTTAAGTTGGATCCCGACGCTGGTCTGCCATTTTAGGTCGTTGCCGTTGACACTGTGTTGAGTGTTTAACTTTGTATTTGGCTTAAAATTTTCTTAGTAAGATTCACCCTGACCCCGCGCTCCCCACCCTCCACCGTTGTGGTCGGCTGGTGGTGCAGTGAGATCAGACCCAGGCTGGAGAACAGAGGTTTCTATGCCAGGTTGATGTCGATCCAGTGACTCCCGCACCATCCGTGCTGGGTTGATATCGAGCTGGCAACTCGACCTTGTGAAAAAAAAACACTGCCACCTCCAGTTTAAGTTCCCACGTGGAATACTGTGGATGATCAAATATGCAAACCCAGCACAGCCCCCAGTTGTCCCATTAAGCCTGTCTCAGTGCAGTGGTCGTTAGGACCCAGTGGAGCTTGGGACACGCTACCCGCAGCATTTCCGTTCCGTTGATGGTGTGCGGTGGTCCTTAAGACCTAGCGGACCTTGGGAGCCAGCACCCACAGTGTTTCTGTTCCATTGACAGGAAGCGATCGCAATTGAAAATAAAGTGGAAATAATAAAGCATTTGGAAAGAGGTGAAATGCCATCGGTCATTAGAAAAGCATTAGGCTACAGTTGGTCAACGATCAGAACAATTTTAAAGGATAACAGATAAAGTGAAAATAATGGAGCATTTGAAAGCTCTGATGAAAGCTACAATTATTACTAAGCAACGCAGTGGTTTAATTATTGGAATACATACGTTTCTTAAGTGTTTTATATGCATAGAAAGGTTAAATATATACTAAGAAAAAGTTTGACTGACGCTAAATAATACCAGATATACTTGTTCCGACGTAGGTACAAATCCAACTTAAATATGGACTCAGGAATGGAACTCGTACGTAACCCGGGGACTGCCTGTATCCACCCGATGATTGAGGGGTTAACATGACCCACATGAGGCTCCTGTACCTTTCTAATGGCAGCAGCAAGGAGAGAGTATGGCTTGGATGGATGCAACAGAGAGAACTTTACCCGCGATGGACTGTTGTACATCCACTGTTTTTGTGGGATTTTCCGTACAAGAGCATTCATGTTTTTCTATACCAGGCTGTGATTCAAAGAGTCAATACACTCTTCACCAGACATCCATAAAAGTTTGTCACATTTTTAGATGTGTCATGCCAAATCTTCACAAGCTTCCCAGGAAGTAGAGGTGCTGTGATTTCTTCACAATGGAACTTGTGTGTTGGGCCCAAGACAGATCCTCTGAAATAATATTGGAGTATTGAGAGAAATGATTCTTAAGGAGTCCATTTAGAATGTGCTGACACAGAAAGAACGTGCAAAGCAACTTGCAGGGCAACGTATAAACCAATTTGCAAAATCAGGATGAAACAATAGCTTGCTGATTAAAGAAGCGATACAGGTAACGGGAAGACATGCTTAACGGTTGAACAATAACGGTGTTAATGCGCTGAGGCTGATAAGTGGGCCAAAGGGTAGTCACATTTGTAATTTTGTAATGAGATTAAGGAAGAATGTCTGCACCTCACATGGGTGCAACTCACAAAGTCGTAAACAACTAGGGTATAAAAAAACTGTGCAAAGTGTAATTCGGCACTCAACCTAGCAGGAGCTGGTTGGGTCCGACTCTGCAGACTCGAAAAATAAAGTTTACCGTTCTGCAAATTGCTGAGACTCAGTGTGTTTCTGACAACGTGGGGGCTCGTCCGGGATCCACACTCCGGCCGCGGTGGACACGAGGAAGGACATTGGAGACGGTGCACCCCGCCGAGTTTGGCGGTCCCTGACTCCTTGCTCGTCGCTCCAGCGCGGCTTGAGCGAGTGATATCCGGACAGCGCAGAGCGGTAAACGGGGAGAAGGGGACAGTACCTGGTACTGGAAGTCCCCAGGACGCACCGGGTAAGTGCCTACTATTATAGTAGAAAGGTGCGGGAATAAGTAAGGACGGAGAAGACCGGGATCGCTACCCGGGGGTCCTCCTGATTAAGTAAGAGCGGAATAAGATGGGAGGGGGTGGCTCTAAAAAGAAAGAGGAAACGGAGAGACCGGGACCATACCCGGGGGTTCCTCCTGATAGCCCCCTCGGTAGAATGTTTGAGAATTGGGGATGTGGAAGACTAAAAGGGAAACAAAAGAAAAAAATGATACAGTACTGTTTAATTTGGTCGAAACAGCCGATAGAAAAACCTGCGGTCTGGTGGCCGCGGCTTGGGTCTGAGGAGGATTGGGTACGACAAGCCTTAAACATTTACGTTAATTCAAAACCAAGTGTAAAACCGGAAGAAATTGCTTATGCTTTTTGTTGGGCTCCCTGGCCAGGAGTAACAACAAAGAGTTTTAAATTGGGCATTAAAGGGGAGCGGAAGTGGGACCCACTCGATCATTTACCCCCTCCCTATGTCCAGCCTTCTGCGCCCCTTGCGGGAGCAGAGGGAGGACGTGAAGAAAGTGAAAAAACAGAAGAAATAGACCCGGAGAGGGAAGAGAGGGATGTTAGGGAAAAAGCAAAAGCAAGGATCGAAACAAGGAGTGTGACAGGAGCAGATAAGAAAAAGAAAGACGAATTAAAAAAGGAAGAGGTACAGCTGTGTCCCCTTCGAGAGGTTCCAATGGGAGGAGAACGGGGAGGAACAGGATTTGTAAACGTCCCTCTGACAAGTACCGAAGTACGAGGATTTAAGAAAGATATGAAAACTTTATTAGAAGATCCAATGGGACTGGCAGAACAGTTGGATCAATTCTTAGGACCTAATGTTTACACTTGGGAAGAAATGCATGCGATTATGGGAACGCTATTTTCTGCACAAGAGAGGCAAATGTTACGACAAGCTGCAATATCAATTTGGGGAAGGGAACAGCCGAATGAGTTACCGGGGGACCGGAAATTTCCAGTAAACGACCCACAGTGGGACAAACAAGCAGAAGAGAGAAGACGGCAATATCCCATTGCCATGGAAGGGAGGAGGGGATTACAACCTGTAATTGAGACATTAGTATCAGATGGACTCCTGGAAGAATGTATGTCACCCTTTAATACCCCCATCCTACCGGTCCGAAAGCCCGACGGCACGTATCGAATGGTTCAAGATCTGAGAGGCTTAAATGCGGTAGTCCAAACACGATACCCGGTAGTGCCTAACCCCTATACATTAATGAGCAAAATACCTCCTGAACATGAATGGTTCAGTGTGATAGATCTAAAAGATGCCTTTTGGAGTTGCCCGTTGGAGGAAGGTAGCCGAGATATGTTCGCATTTGAATGGGAAAATCCCTTCACTGGGCGGAAGAAGCAACTCCGGTGGACCGTCTTGCCCCAAGGGTTCACGGAGTCCCCAAACCTATTCGAACAGGTACTGGAGCAAGTATTGGCTGGATTCCATTGTACCGAAAAGAACCAACTATTACAGTATGTCGATGACCTACTACTATCGGGACCAGCAGAGGAGGTAGTGCGAGACGATACTATAAGACTCCTGAATTACCTAGGAGAAAAAGGATTGCGGGTGTCCAAGAAGAAACTGCAATTTGTCGAGAAGGAAATAACATATCTCGGACACAGAGTCAGTAAAGGGCACCGCCAAATAACCCCAGAAAGAATAGCAGGAATAACTAAAAATACCGCTTCCCAGGACAAAGAAGGAAATAAGACAATTTCTGGGCTTAGTGGGCTATTGCCGGATTTGGATAGAGAATTATACCCCCCTGGTGAAGTTTATGTACGACAAATTGGCAAAGGAAGACCGGGGAATAATCAGCTGGACCGAAGAAGAAGAACAGAAGTTCAGGAAAATAAAAGGGCAACTAATTCGGGCCCCGGTATTAACACTGCCAGCACTGGAAAAGCCCTTTCAGCTGTATGCAACAAACAATGAAGGAACTGCGTTAGGAGTACTAACCCAAGAAAAAGGAGGAAAGCGGCAACCTGTGGCCTTTTTATCAAAAATGTTAGACCCGGTATCCCGGGGATGGCCGACGTGCATACAAGCCGTAGCGGCAGCAGCCGTACTAGTAGAAGAAGCACGGAAATTAACCTTTGAGGGAAGAATGACGGTGTATACCCAGCACTCCGTTAGCACCCTCTTAGCCCAAAAAGCTCAGCGGTGGTTGACGGACTCTCGCATACTGAAATACGAAACCATTCTGATGGTCGGGGATGATGTAAGCTTTGAAAGGAACAATAGTTGTAACCCGGCACAGTTCTTATACGGGGAATCAACAGGGGAGCCCGACAAACATCAGAAGGCGAGTGGAAGACCCCCGACGGACGACAAGTACTGAATAAGGAAGTAACTCGTCATATACTGCAACAACTACACCAACAAAGCCATTGGGAAGTGCAAGCTATGTGCGACACTATCCTAAGGGACTATGTTTGTAAAGGGATATTCACACTAGCTCAACAGGAGGTGTGGGGCTGTTACACCTGCCAAAAGGTAAACAAGAAAATGATGCGTGCCACCCATAAGGGGGGACAAACACTAGCCGTCCGACCGTTCCATCGGATCCAAATAGACTTTACGGAACTACCACAAGTTCAGAGATGGAAGTACCTGTTAGTAATTGTGGATCACTTCACTAGGTGGGTGGAAGCATTCCCAACCACTAAAGCGGACGCCCCTGCAGTGGCACGGATCCTATTAGAAAATATAGTCCCGAGATATGGAATAATGGGGTCTATTGATTCAGATAGGAGAACACACTTTGCCTCAAAAACACACCAGCTAATCTGTGACGCCTTAGGAATCCAGTGGAAGCTGCACACCCCCTGGCACCCTCAGAGCTCAGGAAGAGTTGAGAGGATGAACAGTACTTTGAAGACGCAATTGACAAAACTAATGATGGAAACCAAGCTACCCTGGACCAAGTGTCTACCCCTGGCCCTACTAAGAATCCGCACGGCTCCTCGAAAAGATACAGGAGTATCCCCTTATGAAATGTTGTTTGGCCTTCCATATTGGAACAAGGTGGAGGGCTATCCTTCCCTGCAAGGGGGAGATGTCTTTGTAAGGGACTATTTACAGGCACTATCTCGTTCTTTTGCAGAATTGCGCAGGAAGGGGTTACTCGCACAAACCCCACCTCTGGACTTCGCACTCCACCGAACTCAGCCCGGTGACTGGGTCCTGATTAAGACTTGGAAGCCAGAGAAGTTACAGCCGCAGTGGGAAGGCCCATTCCAGGTGCTACTGACCACCGAAGCCGCAGTAAGGACAAAAGAAAAAGGGTGGACCCACGCCGCGAGAATCAAGGGACCCGTAAAGCCCGAAGAAGGTGCAGAATGGACTTGCGTCCAGGGAGAAGACCCGATGGTGCTAAAGCTCAAAAGACGGACAGAATGAACTTTGGGACTGTAATGTATATACTGCTATTGTTGAGAAGCGCTGAAGGGGGATGTGATAAGTGCAGGACGACGGTAAGGGTGGGCATGACGGTTTTTCCAGGATCCTTTGTATCACACTCGCATGTAAACGAGAAATGTTATGACTACAACAAAAAGGAGGAGTATGTGGAAAGTTTAATCTAACCAACTGCTGCTTAAAGATAGATGACAACGGAAAGGTGGTTCAAAAAAAAATATCAGATAAAATAAGGAAACTGGCCCACGTGCCGGTACAGACCTGGAAGCCGCTGGGGTATTGGGACTGGCTGGACGGATGGTTGAAAGGAGGCTGGTGGCGAACCGCTTTAGGGGTTATAGGAGGGGGATTGATGGTCCTCCTTCTGCTACCATGTCTGATCCCCTGCTTGCGGGAGCTAGTAGCTCGGGTGGCAAGACAAGTCATGCAACCAGGGGCCCCAGCTGATCCTGTTCAGGTACTCCTACAAAGGGAAATAGAGCTAGAGGAAGAAGCCTATGTAAACCCGTGGCAAAAGCCCAACTGATAGCACATTCTAAAAAGAAAAAGGGTGGATTGAGAGAAATGATTCTTAAGGAGTCCATTTAGAATGTGCTGACACAGAAAGAACGTGCAAAGCAACTTGCAGGGCAACGTATAAACCAATTTGCAAAATCAGGATGAAACAATAGCTTGCTGATTAAAGAAGCGATACAGGTAACGGGAAGACATGCTTAACGGTTGAACAATAACGGTGTTAATGCGCTGAGGCTGATAAGTGGGCCAAAGGGTAGTCACATTTGTAATTTTGTAATGAGATTAAGGAAGAATGTCTGCACCTCACATGGGTGCAACTCACAAAGTCGTAAACAACTAGGGTATAAAAAAACTGTGCAAAGTGTAATTCGGCACTCAATCTAGCAGGAGCTGGTTGGGTCCGACTCTGCAGACTCGAAAAATAAAGTTTACCGTTCTGCAAATTGCTGAGACTCAGTGTGTTTCTGACAAGTATGAAAGTTGAAATTGTTTGCTGTGTAACCAAAACTATGTAGTCAGCTTTGAACTTGCTATTTGCTAGAGAATGAAATCTTAAGAATGTAGAAGACAATGGTGTGTTAATGAGAGGTAGCTAAGAGATGTAGATTAGAACATGATTAAGTCAATGGGTAGAAACAATAGTGGCAGATGTACTTGTGATACGCAACTATAGACGGATTGGATATGCTAATGCAACTAAACCAGGAGATTGCTATAAAAAATGCTATGTCCAAGGATCAGTGGGCAATCAGCAACTAGCTCAATGACTGTCTCAGCTTTGATTTGCAAATTAAAGTTTAATACTTCTTGAAGAATCTTCTGCGTCTCCTGGTCGTTTGTGGGGCACGAGAAACCACGACAATAACACGGAGGAACTTAAGTTGCTGACCCTTTCCCAGATCAGGACTGGCTCATGGACCTATAGTTTCCTCCTCCTGAAGTACGCAGAGCTGTAATATTTAGATGCCAAAACATCTTATTTTTCCCCAGCAGTATCAGACCTTAATTACTTCTGAGGTACACCATTTTTTGCCTCCCAAATGGCGACATCATATATATCAGGAAAAAAACTGCCTCCAAAAAGTAATAACGTATAACATAACACGTAACATACACAGCAAACTGAACCTTTAGCAGACTGGGCCAATTTTACCTAATGAAATTAAGGAGTCCCTATACACCTCCAAAGATCAAAATGACTTTAGGTTCAGGGGCTTCATTTGAACGTTCCCTTCCAAGTAGTCCACCACCCAACTTGAATATATTGTTTGCTTAATTGCTAGGTTAAATCATAGAACCTTAAAACACTGTGGGAGAACCTTCACAAGAGAAATAATGAGAAAAATTGATGAACTGGCTAACACAACCTGCTAGGGCAATAATTGCTGCCCCTGCCAGCAATCCCAAGATCACACTTCCCAAGAAGGTTGCTTCCTTAAATCTCCTTCTGGCAGTTGCATTGGACCAAAAGAGGAACCTGAATGACAGACAAAAACTATTTTAATCACAGGACAGATGCAAGCAAACTTTTAAGTCATGAGCAGGCAGAAGAGAGCAGCAGGGTGAACAGGAGCTGTTTAAAAGCTCTAAATAAGCAGGTCAATGGGTCATTTAAAAATGGAAATAGTGACCACATTAACCATGCACACTTTTGCAAACAGATAAGGGGATTTACACACAAGTTATGAGAACATATTTTGCAAGTAACCGCAGATTAGGCTTTCATAATTAAAAGGGGGCTGATTTGATAAAGTTATGGTTATTCAGCTCTTTGTGCCTACTCTACCATTTTTCTGGATTCTAATTTAAATATATTGGTAATGAGCTGTCACAGCATTCCATCATTCTTTTGGCGAAATAATTACTAACCAGAATGGCTTATATACCCTTGAGACACTCCAAGGGTCCTGGTTGACACTCCAGCCAGGGAAACATTCCCACATCTTCCCTGTAAGGCCATACACCCACAAATTGAAGAAAAATTTTTATTCCATTTCATGGAGTCAATTTAGGCTCAACAATTGTTTTCCTTTTCAAAAAGTTTGTTTGAAAAGATACTGGAAATATTAGTCAGTTGTCCAAAATGTTTACCATTTGAGGGCAGTTAACTGTTTATAAAATTGTAAATCTGGAGTCATGAATACGCACAAGAGATCAGCTAGGCAAAGGGGAAGCATTTCCTTTCATGAACATGACTAATCATTCCCTTTTAAAGCAACAAGTTTTACTTGACTTAAATTACTCAGCTGACCAAGCATTCAAACTCCTACCTGGGGTTCATCAGTCTAGCCTCTTCATACTGGTGCAACAACATTGTCCTCAAATTTATCAAAAGGACAAAGAGTCACTACCTCAGGATTCATTTTCTTGCAGGCATTCACAGTAGAGCAGAAATAGAATTATTGCAAAACTACACATATTGTTCTTTTTATTTTGATTCTGTTCTGTGAATATTTGTTCTAGGTTGTCACTGTGGTGTTATGCTGTGAACTGCTGCTACATGACAGGTCAGCAGCTTAGAGGAAATGCAGCTTGTGGCCCATATACCCACAAGTTGAAGAAAATATGTCACATGAAACTCTGAAGCTCAAAGCACAAGCTGCTGTGAACGGGTTTTCCAGTCAAGGTTACTGTCCCTTCTGATCGTGTTTCTGTTACCCAATAAGCCTATGAAATATACAAGAAAATGAACGTGGCACCACAGTGCCACTAAAATATATTGAAGAATGGTTATGCTATCAAAGCATTTGAACAGGCACTTCAATTTGTAAAAAACTACAACCAAAGCCCATTTGTGGCTTCCTTTTTTAAAAAAAAACTTGTGCCCTGATGAAGTGTCTCAGCCCAAAACATCAATTCATTCCCTTCCATAGATGCTGCCTGACCTGCTCAGTTCTGCCGGCATTGTGCATCTTGAAACAGTTGCTTCACAAATAATCCTACAAGGTCTCAAATTAATGTATTGCAATGGCAGGATTGAGTGAAACCATCACAAACAAAATAATGTTCAGAATTCTTCCCTTCCTGTCTGTACCACTACCAAGTTTTCACATTGTTCTACCAGCTGGAATGCAATTCAAATTGTGACTTTCCACAGAAGTATTGCAAAGTTGAAGATACCTGACGGGACAGCAGGGTGGTCATCAGCAGAGCAGTCAGGGGGACAGACAGGTCATTCTGTGGACAGGAAAAGGCAACACGATGGTAGTTTGCCTCCCAGGTGCCAGGGTGTGAGATGTTTCTGGATGTATCCACAACACCCTGATCAGCCAGAAGTCATGGTACATATTGGTACAAACAACATAGAAAGAAAAAGGGAAAAGTATAGAGAGTTTGGAAGGAAGCTGAGGAGCAGGACCTCAAAAAAGGTAGCAATTTCGGGATTGCTGCCTGTGCCACTCAACAGTGAGGATAGGAATTGAAAGAGGTGTGTGGCTAAAGAATTGGAGCAGGGGCCAGGGATTCAATTTCTGGATAATTGGGACCTCTTCTGGAGCAGGTGTGACCTGTACAAAAAGGATGCTGCACTTGGATCTGAGGGGGACCAATATTCTCATGGGCAGGTTTACTAGAGTTGTAGAGAGTGGCTAAACTAATATGGCAGGGGATGGGAACCAGTATGACAGAGCTGAGGACAAGCCAAAATGTTCATAAGTAGAATATGGATGTAACATGAATGCAAGGATGGACAAGCCAACGACTGGGTACAACTGCAGACAGAGCAAGCAGTTAAATTGTACCAGAGGCGAAGAACATAGGACCAAAGGTGCTATGTTTAAATGTGCTTAGCATTCATAATAAGGTGGATGAACTTGGAGCACAAATGGAGATTGGTCAGTATAACATTGTGAGCATCACTGAGTCGTGGCTGAAAGGCAGCCATAGTGGGGAGCTTAACAAAGGATATACTTTGTTTCGAAAGGACACTCAGGAAGGCATAGGCGGTGGTGTGGCTCTGTTGGTAGAAGATGGAATCAAATCTTTAGAAGCAGGTGACATAGTATCAGGGAATATTGAATCTTTGTGAGTGGAGTTAAGAAATTGCAACGGTAAAGAAACCATCATGGGAATCCAGTATGGGCCTCCAAATTGTTAGCCAAGATCTAGGGTTCAGATTGCAAAGGGAGCTAGAAAAGGCATGTAATAAGTGTAGTGTAACAATTTTAATGAAGGACTTAAATATGCAAGGGGATTGGGAAAATCTGGTTGGTGTTGGATCGCAAGAGGGAATTTGTTCAATGTCTACGAGATGGCTTTTTAAGAGCAGCTTGTGCCTGACCCTACTCGGGGTCTCCTATTAGAGTGTGTGTTGTACAATAACAGATCTTATGAGGGAGCTTAATGTAAAGAAACCCTTAGGAAGCCTTGATCATAATATATTGAATTCATACTGTAATTGGAGAGGGAGAGACACAAATCACGTGCCTCCATATCACAATTGAATAAGGAGAATTACAGAGGCATAAGAAAAGAGCTCACCCAGGTGGACTGGAGACGGATACTAGTAAAAATGACGGCAAAACAGAGGAGACTGAAATTTCTGGGAATAGTTCACAGGGTGCAGGACAGAATATCCCAGAGCAGAAGTAGTTCTCAAATAGCGGGGTAGGTAACCATAGCTGACAAGTTAAGGACTGCATAAAAGCCAAGGAAAGGGCATATAAGCAACAAAATGTCAGTGGGAAGTTGAATGATTGAGCAGCTTTAAAATCCAAAGGGCAACTAAGAAAGCTTTGAGGGGAAAGATTAAATACAAGGACAAGCTAGCCAATAATATAAAGCAGGATACCAAAAATTTTTCTCCAGGTTACATAAAAAGAGTAAAAGAGATGTGAAAGTTGATATTGAACCGCTAGAAAATGCTGCTGGTGAGGTAATAATGGGGGACAAAGAAATGGAAAATTAACTTAATGAGTACTATGCATCTGTCTTCACTGTGGAAGACATCAGCAGTGTGCCAGAGGTCTGTGAGTATCAGGGAGAGGAATGAGTGTCATTGCTATTACAAAGGAAAAACTGCTGGGCAACTACTGGGTCTTAAACTGGATAAGTCACCTGGACCAGATGGACGACATCCCAGAGTTCTGAAAGAGGTTCCTGAAGAAAGCAGATGAATTGGTCATGACCTTTCAAGAATCACTTGATTCTGCCATGGTCACAGAGGACTGGAAGATTGTAAATGTCATGTCACTCCAAGGGGGGAAAAAGGTAAAAGAAAGGAAATTACAGACCAGTTAGCCTTACCTCAGTGGTTGGGAAAGTGCTGGTCAATTATTAAAATTGTTACACTCACTCCTACTTCCCTGACACTCCCAGACCTCTGGTATACTGCTGGTGTCTTCCACAGAGAAGACAAATGCAAAGTACCCATTAAGTTCATCTGACATTTATTTGTCCCCCATTAGTACCTCACCAGCATCATTTTCCAGTGGTTTAATATCAACTCTCACTCTCTTTTACTCTTTACGTAACTGCTTTATATTATTGGCTAGTCTGCCCTCATTTCATCTTTGCCCTTCTTATAGCTTTTTAAGTTGCCTTTTATTGGATTGTACAAGTTTCTCATTCATCCAACTTCCCACTCACTTTAGCTACCTTATATGCCCTTTCCTTGGCTTTTATGCAGTCCTCGTCAGCTACGGTTGCCTACCCTTGCATTTGAGAAATTCATCCTCACTGGGATACATCTATCCTGCGCCTTCTGAACTATTCCCAGAAGCTTCAGCCAACTCTGCTTCGCCGTCAATATTTCCAGTATTCTCCTCCAATCCACCAGGGCAAGCTCCCCTCTCATGCCTCTGTAATTCCCCTTCTTCAATTGTGATATGGATAAATGTGAGTTGTGCTATCCCTCTCAAATTGCAGCATCAATTCAATCATATGATAACTGCCTCCCAAATGTTCCTTTGCACTAAGCTCCCCAATAAGATCCGGGTTACTACACAACACCCAATCTAATAGCCATTCCCCAAGAAGGCTCAAGCACAAGTTGTTCTAAAAAGCCACCTCGTAGGCATTGAACAAATACCCTCTTGCAATCCAACAATCTGATTTTCCCAAACCCCTTGCATATTGAAGTTCCCCATTACCATTGTGTCATTACCTTTATTAGAAGCCTTTACCAGCTCCCTTTGCAACCTTAACCCCACATCTTGTCTACTCTGGAGGCCTATATACGATTCCCACAATGGTTTCTTTACCCTTGCAATTTCTTAACTCCATCCACAAAGATTCAATATTCTCTGACCCTATGTCACCTCTTTCTAAAGATGTGATTTCATCTCTTACCAACACAGCCACACCTGTCCCTATGCCTTCCTGCATGTCCTTTCGATACAAAGTGTAAGCTCCCAACTATGGCCTTCCTTCAGACACAACTCAATGATGCCCATAATGTCTTATCGACCAATCTCTAAATGCTCAAGTTCATCCACCTTAGTCCGATCGCTACATGCATTTAAATACAGCGCCTTCAGTCTTGTATTCTTCAGCATTTTGAATTATGCATCTGTGGTACAATATATCCCTGTTCTGTCTGTATTTGTACCATATCATTAGCTTGTCCTTCCTTACATTCATATTACATCCATCATCTACTTGTAAACCTGCTGGCTCATCCTCAGCTCTATCAAACTGGTTCCCATCTCCCTGCCGTATTCGTTTAAACCAATCCCGACAGCTTCAGTAAACCTGCCTGCAAGAATATTGGTCCCCCTCGGATTCAAGTGTAACCCATCCCTTTCGTACAGGTCCCACCTGCCCCAGAAGAGCTCCCAATTATCAAGAAAACTGAATCCCTGCCCCCGCTCCAATTCTCTATCCACACGTTTACCTGATTTCTAGTCTTATCCTCACTGTCGCGTGTCACAGGCAGCAATCCCAAGATTACTACCCTGAGGTTCTGCTTGTCAGCTTCTATCCTAACTCCATATAGTCTGTTTCCAGTACCTCCTCCCTTTTTCTACCCATGTCATTGGTACCAATATGTACCACGACTTCTGGCTGCTCACACTCCCTTCTCAGGATATTGTGGATGCATTCAGAAACTTCAGACCCTGGCACCTGGGAGGCAAACTACCGTCCATGTTTCCTTTTCGCGTCCACAGAATAACCTGTCTGTTCCCCTGACTGTAGTGTCTACGACTACTGTTGCCACCCTCTTCATTTCTTTGCCCTTCTGAACCACAGGGACAGACCCAGTGCCAGAGGCATGGCCACTGCTGCTTCCCCCAGGTAGGTGCCTAACCCCCAACAGTACTCATTGTTGAGGGGAACAGCCACAGGGTGGCTGACACTATCTGACATTCTCCCCTCCCTCTCTTAACACTCAAATATCTGTCTCGTGTAGCCTTGAGGTCACTACCTCCCTGTAGCTCCTATCACTGCTTCACTTTCCCTAACAAGCTGAAGGACATCGAGCTGCAGCTTTAGCTCCCTAACATGGTCTTTAAGGAGCTGCATCTCGGTGTACCTGGTGTAGATGTGGCCACATCTGACACCCAGAGCAAAACACTGGCTCTGTAGATATACCCCTCTATTCTCTTTGGAGTTGGTTAAGAAATGAGGAATTAACATACTTTGTCTGTTCTTGAAGCCCTGCTGTGCCAAGGCCTTCCCACTCTGCTCCAGTTTTATGAAAATGGCACACATTACACCAAATGTACCAAAACTAACACCCCAATGACAACTTCAAATCAGATACAAAACTAGAACATACCATGAAGTAACCCACTTGTGCACAGGTTTGATTAGATGGAGACAACTGCGTCCAAGCTCACTTCAACCTGGACTCATGCCAATTAAAAGCAAAGTTCCATCTACGTTATGCAGACACTTCGATAAGTACGAACAAAATGCAATGATTAATCAGTTACCTAAAATGCATTAGCTCTAATGTTGGAGGAAGATTATACTCTCATTTTAAGAGAGTTATGATCTCATCAAGATTGTTGTTGTGACACAACTACACAAGGCCGTGGGCATAGCCTCCTGGCCTATTCACTTTATACATAACTGGCTACAGTTATACTTGTTTCCTGATGACATCACTGTTGGTCAAATCAAAGCTGGTGATGAATCAGCACGTACGATGGGGATTAAAAATCTGGTCGAATAATGCCAGCACAACAACCTTTCACACACCAGCAAAACATAAAGCAATGATCATTGAATACAGGAGGAGGAACCCAGAACTCCAAGAGTAAGCTCTCACGAGGGAATCGGAGGTGGAGGGTCAGTGACTTTAAATTCCTTGTCATTATCATTTCCAGATCACAAGTGCCATTTCTCAAGGTCGCAAGGCAGCACCTCCACTCTTAGAAGTTTGCACAGGTTCAACATGTCATCTAAAACTTTGACAAACTTCACAATGGCAAATTCACAATGGACCATTGTAAATTATTCCATGATTAGACTAGGATCTGTTCCACACTGTATCTCTATAAATAAATGCATGCTAAACAATTCCGAGATTCTTCTTGCTGGCAGCCACGAAACAAACAACAGAATTCACAAAAAACGACAGACTGACAAACATCCACTATGTGAACCAACTGTTTTGCAAACAGTAAAAGTAAACTAATAACAGAACATGAACCGCAGAGTCCGCGAAAGTGAATCAGTCACGGAGCCAGTTCAGTGCTGAGGGGAATGAAACCAGTGCAGGCGCCCGATGGCTGCAGGGCAGCAACTGTTCCCAAACCTGGCAACATGGACCCAAGACTCCTGCATCACCAGCCCAATGGTAGCAGCAAGAAGGGTAGATAGGTCAAACTGGGCAGACAGGACAGGACCAGGTGGGGGATCTTGACAGACACCGAAAAGTGAGCTGAACAGGCTTGTCGTCCATTCTTGACACATTAATCTTTTGAGGATAGGAATAAAATTAGTTTTTTTTACAATCAACATTTCATTTCCACTTCAAATTCCTATTTATTAAATATTTGAAATTTGAAGTCATAGCTCCAGATCAGGCCTCAGCCCAGTAATCACACATAACGTTGTTCAAAATGCTAACTTTGGCAGCAATTCTTATCCTTGGCTTTGAATGTCATCACCATGAAATTCTTTAATCCATCACAATGGTAAATCACCAGTTACTTAACACATCTACCTGATAAGGCAAGCTAGCATGTTCGTGTGGGACTGGAGTTAAACCAGGTAAAACGTTCTTCCCGAAAATGAATTATGACAAACATTAGTGAGCAGGCTACAATGCTTTGTAAATCCGTCACTAAATTCATGACAAATTGCCTCGGTATCACTTTGCAACCTTGAATATACTCAGTGACTGGACATCTACACCCATTTAGAATGGCAAGCAGTTAATTTACTGTGTAAAGAAACAGCTCCATCTTATTTCCAAATGCCTAGTTTCCAGAGACCACATCTTGTCCTATACCACCAACTGGAAGAATACGTTCATTGGTACCATCTCAAAACACTTCAATGTCTATTCTTCCAAATTATTTTTTTTAAATAACCAATCCAATCTTCCCCAACCTTGGATTAATTCTTGTCTAAATGGCACTAACTGCAAGCACTGATCTGGAGCACACTGATTCAAGCTGTCAAAGCACTCCCTTCACAACAGGCTTACTTTTAAAGCAACATCCCATTTCCCATTCTTATCTACCAAATTTTATTCATTAACCAGCACAACTTTGCTTGAAACAGTGGCACAAATAGAAAGTTCACACCCACATCCTCCCCTACTACACTACATGGTTATCACCTTGGTTTCCTCATCCTGTGCTTTGCCTTCTAAAGCTTTTCTCTCTTTTAATAGAGCACAGAACTAGGCCTTTCAGCCCATCCAATCTATGCTGAACTGTTATTCTGCCTAGTCCCATCCATCTTCACATGGAACGTAACCTCCATATCCCTCCCATCCATGCATTTACCCAAACTTCTCTTAAATGTTGCATTCAAACCCTCAGCCTCCATTTCCAAATACAACTCATTCCAAACTCACACCCATGTACTTAAATATTTCACCTTTCACCCTTAACCACAAAGGCATGACTTTTGTTTTCCCCATGGATTAGTAATCTCTGGAAATAGAATTCACAAAACTGCTCCCTTCATCAAGACCCACATGGGAAAATAATTAACATCCAGCCAACTGAAATGTGTCTAGACTGGTTGCTGACAAATCTTGACTATAATATCTGCTTCATTACTGCCCACGTACCAGCTGCTATTGGCAGCACTATGATTCATCACCAGACATGGGCAGATTACAGCCTGAGAAGTAGCACAGTTAAACAAACATATGCCCAAGATTGAAGGAGCAACTAAAACAAATGGTACCATGAATGCATTAAATATCTTTAATTTTAAAAGGCTTGAAGGAGCAAACAAGATGGAAAAGTTTAGTGAAGCAAACATTACTGATACCCTTACATGATGAGTTGGACTAAGGGACCACTGCAACAATTGTTTTCCTTAGCACATCAAAAATTTGTTTTGTGGAATGCAACAAGTTTTATATCCATTAAACTTCAGTTCTGTCAGCAATGTTATCCCTTACTGATTAGCTCGACTAATTGAACTCTGCTCCAATCATGTCAATTCCCTTCAATAGATGTGCAGTTTATGACCTAGTTTTAAAAGACACCCAAGAGGTAGAATTTATTTAGCCAGAGGGTGTTGAATCTGTGGAACTACATAGAAGGCTGTAGAGGGCAAGACACTGGGTATATTTAAAGCTGAGGTTGATAGGCTTTTGATTCAAAAGATTATAGAAGGCAAAAGAATGGGGTTGAGTGGGATAATAAATCAGTCAGCCCTGTATCTTTCACCAATCAACTTCCCAGCTCTTTACTTCATCCCTTCCCCTCCCAGTTACACCTACCACATTGTAGTTGTCTCTCCTCCCCTAGCTTTTAAATCTACTCATCTTTACTCAAATAAACTCCAGTCCTGCTGAAGGGTCTCAGCCTGAAATGTCAACTGCACTTTTTTTCCCCCATTGATGCTACCTGGCCAGCTGGGTTCCTCCAGCATCTGCAGATTTTCTATTGTTTGTGATTAGAGCTAGAGTTCATAGAAACATAGAAGATAGGTGCAGGAGTAGGCCATTCGGCCCTTCGAGCCTGCACCACCATTCAGTATGATCATGGCTGATCATCCAACTCAGAACCCTGTACCTACTTTCTCTCCATACCCCCGATCCCTTTAGCCACAAGTGCCATATTTAACTTCCTCTTAAATATAGCCAACGAACTGGCCTCAACTGTTTCCTGTGGCAGAGAATTCCACAGATTCACCACTCTGTGTGAAGAAGTTTTTCCTCATCTCGGTCCTAAGAGGCTTCCCCTTTATCTTTAAACTGTGACCCCTCGTTCTGGACTTCCCCAACATCAGAAACAATCTTCCTGCATCTAGCCTGTCCAATCCCTTTAGAATTGTATACGTTTCAATAAGATCCCCCCTCAATCTTCTAAATTCCAGTCAGTATAAGCCTAGTCGAGCCAGTCTTTCTTCATATGAAAGTCCTGCCATCCCAGGAATCAATCTGGTGAACCTTCTTTGTACTCCCTCTATGGCAAGAATGGCTTTCCTCAGATTAGGAAACCAAAAACTGCACACAATATTCTAGGTACAGTCTCACCAAGGCCTTGTACAACTGCAGTAGAACCTCCCTGCTCCTGTACTCAAATCCTTTTGCTATGAATGCCAGCATACCATTTGCCTTTTTCACCTCCTGCTGTACCTGCATGCCCACCTTCAATGACTGGTGTACAATGACACCCAGGTCTCGTTGCATCTCCCCTTTTCCTAATCGGCCACCGTTCAGATAATAATCTGTTTCCCTGTTCTTGCAACCAAAGTGGATAACCTCATATTTATCCACATTAAATTGCATCTGCCATGAATTTGCCCACTCACCTAACCTATCCAAGTCACTCTGCATCCTATTAGCATCCTCCTCACAACTAACACTGCCGCCCAGCTTCGTGTCATCCACAAACTTGGAGATGCTGCATTTAATTCCCTCGTCTAAATCATTAATATATATTGCAAACAACTGGGGTCCCAGCACTGAGCCTTGCGGTACCCCACTAGTCACTGCCTGCCATTCTGAAAAGGTCCCGTTTACTCCCACTCTGCTTCCTGTCTGCCAATTCTCTATCTGCATCAATACCATACCCCCAATACCGTGTGCTTTAAGTTTGCACACTAATCTCCTGTGTGGGACCTTGTCAAAAGCCTTTTGAAATTCTAAATATACCACATTCACTGGCTCGCTCCTATCCACTCTACTAGTTACTTCTTCAAAAAGTTCTGTAAGATTCGTCAGACATGATTTTCCTTTCACAAATCCATGCTGACTTTGTCCGATGATTTCACCTCTTTCCAAATGTGCTGTTATCACATCTTTGATAACCGACTCTAGCATTTTCCCCACCACCGATGTCAGATTAACCGGTCTATAATTCCCCGGTTTCTCTCTCCCTCCTTTTTTAAAAAGTGGGGTTACATTAGCCACCCTCCAATCCTCAGGAACTAATCTAGAATCTAAGGAGTTTTGAAAAATTATCACTAATGCATCCACTATTTCGTGGGCTACTTCCTTAAGCACCCTGGGACGCAGACCATCTGGCCCTGAAGATTTATCTGCCTTTAATCCCTTCAATTTACCCAACACCACTTCCCTACTAACATGCATTTCCCTCAGTTCCTCCATCTCACTAGACACTCGGTCCCTTACTATTTCCGGAAGATTATTTATGTCCTCCTCAGTGAAGACAGAACCAAAGTAGTTATTCATTCAAAGTAGTTTCTTGCTGAAATGTACTGGACAGCAAATTTTTTTTACTTCCTCAGAATTTTTTTATTACGATACACTGCTCTTAGCTGAACAAATACAATTTCAGACTACTTGTGTCACAGGAATTGAGAAAAATTAACTTGTGAATATAGTGTATTTGATTGCACAACGATGTGACACTTCCCACTTAAGTGTCCAACAATAATCAGGCAGCACTGATGGATTCCAATTGCTCTAATTCCATTCCTCCATGACCACAATGTCCTTGTGAAACCTCTCACCATGCTCATCACTGGCAAGGAAGAAGTCTTAATGAATATTAGTGAACCATTGCACCTCATGGCTCTGTAATCTTGAAGACTGTCTACAAGCTGCATGTAGTATGGTGCCCTGTAGTTGCCAAATCAACATCCTTGAATGCCTTCTATGCAATTTTCTCCAGTCCCACTAGAAGTTCTTTGATGACCTGTTTGATTCATAAACCAACGAAAATGCCCTCCTTAACCTTGGCATCAGTTATTCTGGAAAACATACGTCTCAAATATCGAAATCCTTTGCAGAACTTTTTGAAACTGGTGACAGCAGATTCCATCCTAGCAGTCTTGAGCCCAGTAATTCTGCTTTTGTCTTTGACAAACCCAAGTCTCTGAATAGGTCATTTAACTCAGATTGACTTATCAGATGACCCTCAAAGGGTTCAAAATCTGTATCAGTATCATTTTCCATTCCTGGCTCATGCATCATGGCATCTTCTTCTGCCTCCTCTAGACTCCATGTCTCTGGTGGCTTTGGTACTGGAAGATTATCATCATGTGGCACAGGTCTCATGGCCAGAGGCAGGTTGGGGTATTAATTGGATTTCTTGGATTTAGCAGAGAAACCAGACACGCTGGTCAGACAGAAGTAGCAGTCTGTCACGTGATCCTTCTGCTCTCACCATATCATTGGAACAGCGAATGGCATTGACTTCAGAGTACCTCTGAGCCAAGCTCCAAATCGACAGCCCATGTTACACAACAAATAGGAGCAGCCCAGGCTTTGTCTTGGTCATCAATTTTACAGCCAAAGTAGAGCTATTAGGCTTTCTTAATAAAAATCATGCTCTTGTCTTTGAGATTTAAGTGTATAATTGCCATAAGTATATCAGATAGTATCATGGCTGTTGCAAAATTAGCAAGACATTTTGCTATCACAAAGGTGACTACTTTATTATAATGAGTACACAATGTTATGCACATAGAGCATGTGCATTGTGATCTCAAACCACTAACATGTAAGTAGTGCATAGAATGGTGTGTGATGCTTTTATAGTCTTTCTAAAATCTGTCCTGCCATGCAGCATCTGCCCTGCCCAAGCAGACCCAGCTTATATTGTGGGCAACATAAGTGGCTTAAATTAGCAATTGAAATAACACATAGGCAATTTCAAAAAGTGGTGCAGGATAGGGAAATTTCATGGGATTTTCAACAACAGCAGCCTAAACTTCTTAAGCTTCAACTCCTAAACCAAAAGTATTTAAGCACAATCTTTGTCGTCACAGGCTGAGACTATCACACCATGAAACCACCTCAAAGAAAGCCAAAGGGCTTCATTGGCAGTCCAACTTCTGCTCCTTCCTGTTCACAACTACACTGGCTGTTTGATCATGAGAACTACATTTACTACACACCACAGGTACCATAGCAACTTGCACCCCTCATAATCAAATTAGGCAACGTACCAGAAGAAAAAAAATTAAGACTCATGAAAGATTCTGGAACAAGTGGCCAAGTTTATTGTCATTGGTTTATTGATCAAAGCAGTTCATTAAGCAATGTAAATACTAACAGAACAGGAGAGTTACAGGTTAAAGCACTCCTGTAAGCATAAGGACTAAACAGAATCCAGTACTGGATGATAATTTGAATCAAGGCATACAAGGCCATGAACCAAGAGGTGGCAACAGAATCCGTAGCGATACTTGTTTAGCACGACAAGATGGTGTAAAAGTCTATTTCTGTATTTTGACCATGACAAAGCCACAGTGAGAAGCACAAAACCCTAAAGGCTATAAACTGTCCGTGGCTGGTAAAGCCAGTGGGTTTAAGTGGTTAAGCACAGTTGAAAATGGCAATTGTCCTCTATATAAAAAAGCTCATGCTAAATTCTCAATTTTAACAAGTTTAACAAAGGATGCTCCTGAAATTACATATCCGATAAACTTCTGATTAGTTCTCAATCCCTCTCCAACAGCTGCAGCACCACACTTCCCACTCAAAGAAGTATTCTAGAAATATTAATTAGAAGTTTGATAGCAATGTTTTGTAAATTAATCCTTCAAAGATCTGTCCTGGGGTAGAGATCGGTCTCTACAAGATCAGTCAGACCATTTAATTAATAACTCTACAGATCGCCTCCACACACAGATGGAAACACTTGGCACAAAGTGTTTTATAATGAGTGGTTTCTGAAGCAATTGTACTGTAATGTTAAAAACCTGACGGTCAACTTACACATTGCACATTTCTACAATAAATTGATACTAATGAGGTAAACTTCAGGGAAGAACTCCGGTATTGTTTTATAGAACAAAAGCAAACACTCTGATTTCAGATGCAGAACAGACTGTTCAAATGTTGATTTGTGAACTGGCACTCATGACTAAATTAAACTCAAATTTTACTGGCTCACATTCATGGTACAACCTCTGAAATGGATTAACTTCAAGCAATGGCAACTTTAACAAAGGCAAAATGCTAACGTGTTCGTGCACAATGTAACAGCCATCATTAATGCTCAATGCCCAATTTAATCCACAGCAGTAAACATTGGGAAAACTGACTAAAACAGGCATGGGCAAACTACGGCCCGCGGGCCATATGCGGCCCGTTAAGCTTTTTAATCCGGCCCGCAGAACTTGATGAAATTATATTAATAAACCTTGTTAACGTTTTTTCCCCGCTATTCTGGCGTTTTCCCAATAGATGACGCACTCTATATACATTTGTGGTGACCCATTTCCTGGCACATCCGAACCAGCTCACAATTAGCCAGCATTCCGGCTAAGGGAGATAGCCTGCGGGGATTTGCGAGCACAGAGCTTTGGAGCCTCTGCGCCACGGGGGGCAGGTTGAGGGAGGCTTAAAAGTGAGGCTGGGGATTTCGAATAAAGTTTTTTTCTTCGACTGCAGTTACCGACTCTGTGTCATAATTTTAGCGCTGCATGTAGCACACCGCTACACATTGACCTTTGTTGAGGTGCAGCGTATTATTCCACATTTGCGCTTTACTCTTTGTTCGGCTCGACCTATTTGTGTGAACAGGCGTTCAGCGTCATGAACATCAACAAAGCCAGCCACAGATCCAAGTTAACTGACCAACACCTCAGATCCATCCTGAGAATCGCCACATCAAAACTAAACCCAGACTTTGATGCGCTGGCTAAAAAGGGAGACCAACAACACTGTTCCCACTGAAATTAAAAATAAGTTTCTTCGTTGTGTTATGTAAAAAATGCATTTGAAAATATTTTTTTCAATAAGCCTTACATGTTACATGTCATTTCTGTTAAGTGATGGACATGAGTAGTGCGCAGGTGCACGTACGTTCTCAAAATAAAAAATGTGCTCCAGATCAAATAACGCGCTCCACATACTGGTGTGCTGTCACTGTTCTGTCCTTGTGCTGGTCGTTGTTGAGTTTTGGCACAGGGGACAATTGAATAAGAAGGAGCAGGACAAGTAGACCTGCATCTCCTACCGTTTTTGAAATAAAGACAGGCAGGAGGAGAGTGATGATGATAATATCTTGAAGGATAACAGAATTTTCAGTGCTTTAAAATAATAACTGTTACTATTAAAAAAAGTTGTATTTTTTTCATTTAATTTTCAGTGTTTTAAAAGTCATTTCAATAAATAGCTAAATACTATGGGACTTCAAAGACAGATATTTTGTTGTAATGCATTTGTTCATTTTCAATTGAAATTAAAGCACATGTCTTCTACATATCCCATGATATTTTATTTTCTCTTATGAGGTGTATTACCAAAACACTCCGTCCATCTGCTCTTGGTCCGGTCCCCCCTGTCAAATTTTAGAACCCTTTGTGGCCCACAAGTCAAAAAGTTTGCCCACCCCTGGACTAAACTGTCCCCTAGTATTCTCTCCTTCCTCTCTCCATAGTTCAATAATCAAAACCAGGTTTACTGTCATTGACATGTTTGAAATTTGTTGATCTTTGGCAGCAGCCACTTCTGCATATCAGTATAAATTACAACAAATAGAAATGGTGCAAAAGAGTTCTCTTCCCATACATTCAACATATTATGTTTACCTCTGCTTGATGTTTCAGTCTATAACCATCCCAACCCACACTGTACATTTACCCAAACCAATGGATTATTTGGATAATAATCTTATTATTTATCATATGTAATGAAAGTTCAACTCCCTGAACACAGTTAAACTTACACTGTTCAACACATCAAGTAGTTTCCCAGCATCATTTTCAATTTTTGGTACTTTCCCTGGCTATGCATTTCTTCTTTAGAAGAATCAAGGCATCCCATCGCACTACAAAGCTGATAAATACAAGTGGCCCTGTCAGCAAAATCCCTATTCATGTCAGTGGCGACCCACTTCCTAGCGCACTCGAACCGGCTCGCAAATAGCCAGCGCACCGGCACAAAGGCCAGTCCCAAAAGGGCGCCAGGTCTGCTTCACCAACAAAGGGAAAAGCCTGCGGGGGTTTGTGAGTACGTGCCCCTACAGCATCTGCGCCCAGGGAAGGTGAAGTTCGAATAAAATCTTTCTTCAACTGCAGTTTACCGACTCCGTGTCGTTATTTTAGCGCTGCGTGTAGCACACCGCTACATCTCCACATTTAAAAAAGCTAAAGCTTGCAGTACATCGAGTGGGCAGAACAATGTCCAGCAGAATATTTAGGCTGCAGGTCCCAGAGGATATCTGTACCAAACAGTTTGGAAAATATTAAGTACATTCAGCATTTACACAAGGTGATGGCTATATCCAGCTCTCATGTTTAAGGTAGGGAAAAAAACAGACAACCCTTAGTGCAACAAAGACTTGGGCTCCAAGGGCTTTCATAGAATCGGTAAAGACAATGAAAGGGAAGCCACAGTAGCACATTTAATTTCTTTGAATGTCAAGGAGGTTCAGCATATCAGAAGATACATGAAGATATCTGGTTACATCGTGATCATGTACTACAATTCAAATGCATAGAAACAGAAGTTGCAGAATGGTGAACTTGGCCCATCCCTCCCCACCATCAGCATCATTGACACAGGGCAACATTTATCAAAGATCCCAACAATCTGCAATCAGGCAGGAGGGCACGCCCTGTCCACATCACCAGGCTCAAGGACAGTTACTTCCCTTCAGGTATCTGGTTCTTGAAGAACCTTAATCACAACCTCAGTATAACAAACCTTTAAACACCAATGGGGTACTGCTCCAACAATTTTCTTGTATATTTACCGTATGCTCATGAACTTGTGTCTGTGATGTTGCCACTGCTATTAGTTTTGTATTGCAGCTCTCCATATGATAAAACTTTACAAAAGCCTATTTGGTTCATGGAACAACAATTTTATCAACCTTACCCTGACATTTTCTCACAGGTCAGTAAACAGCAGCTGCTTACCCAAGATCCCAGGTTCAAGACTCCCCAGCTGAACAGCCAAGCATCCACTCCTAAACTGTATCTCCCTCCACAGATGCTAACTGACTGCCAAGTTCCTCCAGCACTGGGTGTTACTTTGTAATATTGTATTTCAGAGAAACCTCAATGAGGATTAGACTTTGATTCTTAATTTGAAGCAGGCTTTTGTTGGACACTACTAGAGTTCAGGAATTAGCCCAGTGTTCCTTCACTGCACTTCACACTTGATCTTTTGAATACATGACCAAATACAAAGTGGCTTAAATTCTTAAGACCAACATTACTCTGCTTTTCCATTTTCCTAGCAAAAAGGGATAAACTGACTTTTCTTCCATGTTCTTGCCTGCTCAAACCCATTCATACTTACAACTCACTTTCCTTTCTCAGCAACAATCAAACTATTCTATATTAGTCAAGAATTAGACAAGGAGTCAGCACAAATCCATTAGTTCAAAGCCTCAATCTAAAAACTGGTCCGGTACATTTTCCATCGTTTCATGCTAATCCAAAGAATATTCTTGGGTAATAAGCTCAAAATATTTGAGTAAACTGGTTATAAACACAAGAAAAAAGTCTCTGCAGGTACTGGAAATCCAGAGAGAGCAGCACAATGCTGGAGGAACTGAGCAGGTCATGTAAGGATAAGAAGTCAATGTTGAGTTGAGACCCTTCATCAGAACTGGAAATGATGAGAGCAGAAGCCAAAATAAAGTGGCAAATAAACTGGTTTCCCATTTCTACTTTACCAGATACTTCTCCATTAAGCTCAAAATGCACCTAATGATTTTCAGTGTGTCCTTGCTACCACATCCTTCTTTCAGTTGTTAAAAAACTTTCACTCCACCATTATCACCCACCAATCCTGTCATACGGTTGTGCACCAGACTTCCTACTAGAATTAAATTTGCTGAAGTTCTGTTCCAGTAAACCTCCAAACAGGATTAATGGGATCACTCAACCTACCTCACTGTAACCCTTGTATTTCAGACTACCTGCACTCTTAAATCTGGTATTTTTTTTACTACCTTTATGCAATTACACTCAGTGACCACATTATTAGATACCTCCTGTACCTAATAAAGTGGCCACTGAGTATGCTCGTAGTCTTCCATTGCTGAAGCATATCCACTTCAATGTTCAACTTGCGATGCCTTCTGCACACCACTGTTGTAACACATCGAGATCCTGATAGAGGTGTACAAGATGAGGAGCACTGATCGTGTAGATAGCCAGAGGCTTCTTCCCAGGGATGGAATGGCCAACATAAGAGGACTTAGTGTTAGGTGCTTGAAAATAGGTACCAAGGGGATATCAGGGGCAAGATTTTCCCCCACACAGAGTGGTGGGTGTGAGGAATGCACTGCCAGTGGCTGTAGAAGCACATTAAATAGGGTCTTTCAAGAGCCACTTATAAACAGGTACATGCTTAGTAAAATAGAGGGCTATGTGCTAGGGAAATTCTAGGCAGTTTCTAGAGTAGGTTACATGGTCGAAAAGCAGAACATTGTGGGCTGAAGGGCCTGTTCCTGTCAGCTTGAAACAGATTAGCCATTTTCCTCTGGCCTTTCTTATCAAGAAGGCATTTTCACCCCATGAACTGCCACAAACTGGATTATTTTTTGTTTTTAAATTACAGGTGCCCCCCCCCCCCTTTACAAAGGTAGAGCATTCTTATGAAACCTTTCTTAAGTCAAAATGGCGTGAAACAAAGAACCATTAATTTATATGGGAAAAATGTTTGTAAAAACGAAAGCAACACACACAAAATGCTGGTGGAATGCAGCAGGCCAGGCAGCATCTATAGGGATAAGCGCTGTCGATGTTTCGGGCCGAGACCTCTTGTCAGGACTAACTGAAAGGAAAGATACTAAGAGACTTGGAGTAGGAGGGGGAGGGAAAAATGCGAAATGATAGAAGACCAGGGGGGTAAGCTGAGAGCCGGAAAAGTGATTGGAAAAACAGATACAGAGCTAGAGAAGGGAAAGGATCATGGGACAGGAGGCCTAGGGCTCCCCTCCCCTTTCTTTGTCCCTAGGCCTCCTGTCCCATGATCCTTTCCCTTCGCTAGCTGTATTCTTTTTGCCAATCACCTTTCTGGCTCTCAGCTTCACCCCATCCCCTCCGGTCTTCTCCTATCATTCTGCATTTTCCCCTCCCCCTCCTACTTACAAATCTCAGACATCTTATTGATTCCGAGGGAAATTGGGTTTCGTTACAGTCGCACCAACCAAGAATAAAGTAGAAATACAGCAAAATAAAACCATAAATAATAATAAGTAAATTATTCCAAGTGGAAATAAGTCCAGGACCAGCCTATTGGCTCAGGGTGTCTGACATTCCGAGGGAGGAGTTGTAAAGTTTCTCTTACTATCTCTTACTCTTACTATCCTTTCAGTTAGTCCTGACGAAGGGTCTTGGCCTGAAAATTCAATAGCGCTTATCCCTATAGATGCTGCCTGACCCGCAGCGTTCCACCAGCATTTTGTGCATGTTGCTTGAATTTCCAGCATCTGCAGATTTTCTCGTGTTTGCCTTGTAAAAGCGAAAATCCTCTTTGTAATGCGAAAACAGGTTACTAATGTAGGTCTTTTGTAAAAGCAAAGTGTAAAGTGAACATTCGTGAAGTGGGGGACATCTGTATTGGATCCCCATATCCAACATGCCAAGGTATAATAATAGCTGACAAAGTTGGTACCTTACTTTAAGAAAGCAAGACACCATTTTCCCTAAATAGAACAGGGAAACCTATGGACAAGTATATTGACTTGAACCCATGCTGAGTAGGAACCAATTTAGGATTGCCTCTTTTAGACAATGACCAAGAAACAACCATAGCATGCTTGGTCAAAATAGCACTCACTACAAGCATCACTGAAAATGACAACATGATCTCAGAGGATTATGGGCACAGCCCAACAACAGATGCAGTGTAGGACAGCTGCATACAACCTCAAATCTTATCTCAATTTAGAACTGCTCTTCAAAAACCAAACGAGGCATTCTAAATAAAGTAGAATAAAAGATTAAAATCAGACTTATTTCTTGTGATGTTTATCCTATATTCCCACTAGAATTTTGAGCATCCACCTTATCCCTCAAATAGATGTCAAATATAGAAAGCGCACCCACCATTTGCTCATGTCAATCTGGAATTTCAAATTCCATAGAGCCGCAAGCTGTCCTGTTCCTGACATTCATTCAATTCCTTTCCTCAGTCGCGATAGCCATTGTGGATTAAATTACATGCCATGAGACAAGACACTTGTTCAATGGCTGTGATGCAGCTTCAATACAAGAAGATTGGAATGCCTCAGAACAAATAATCCTCAAAAAGCAATAACCATCAACATCTCCAATTTTTGTGTGACTACAGACTAATTTTATAGTATAAGCAGCTGAGAAATCCTTGAAGTAAACCAGATAGATGATAGATAAATTGAGGCATCTCATGCTCCCAGTGGAAAAAAAATACTCCTTTAAAGATGAAGCATGATTAACATTTAGTATCTTATCACAGATGAACTAATCTGGAAAAGGGTCCACAAGCACATGGAACAGATTACAATTCTATTTAGAATTTTCAATGAGTAGTTGGAACTAAGACATCAGATCATTATCTGCACCACTAACTCTATTTGGTCTAAATAATCCATTGTCTATAGCTAAAGTGTGGTGAATCTGTGGAATTCATTACCACACATCTGAGACCAAGACATTGGGTATATTTAAAGTGGAGGTTGACAAGTTTGATTATTCAAGACATCACAGGTTTGTGGACAGTGGAACTGAAAGGTATAACAAAGTAGCCATGACAGAAGGGTGTAGCACTTGATAGGCCTAATGGCGGTCCACATGTCTTATGATCTAAATCAATTTGTCTTGGGCTGAACACATAGGACCTGTAATAAAGATCTACCAGTGATAGGACCTTTAAGACATACAAGTGCTGGCGAAGCACCTCTTTGAATTTACAAGTCTTAAATAAAAACATGATGAAGGCTTATGGACCTGAAATATCAAGCTTCTCTTCCCACACATCTTGCCTGACCTGGTGAGTTGCCAGCAATACTCATGTTTGATTTTCAATACCTGCAATTTTTATTTTTAATTCTTGAAGGTATGAGACTTTGAAAAAAGAACCAGGATACTTTCATCTACTTACTACTGTTTTCCCGGATGGCAGATTTGATGTGACCTGGCAAATAATTAGAATATTTTACAAAAGAACACAGCACTATTGAGGAAATTAACACACAGAACAACATGTCATAGACTGGGTAATGTCCAATTTAATGGGCGAAATTGAAAACACAGGCAATAAGAAAGCATTCCATTGTCTTGTAGGTGTAAAAAAGACTGCAACTCAAGGTTAAGAATATCTAGCCTACAAATTGCTCTTCTAGCAAGCCTAGTATCAACACCTCTATTTTGAGACTGAAGAGAGCTTGACTATGCACATCAATACTCATGTCATTCTGCAGAAGCACAGAAGAAAGTATCCCAATGTGCTGCTTCACTGTGCCACCAGGACCACCAGACTCAAACAGCAAGGCTATACACGACCACCAACTAAACCACATCTCCACACACTCAACCACCACTATATCATTTCCGTAAGTACATCTGTAGTCAGGTTCACTCCCCGCATCTGATTACGAATGAGGAATTTGAGAGCTCATAAGCTTGTACCACTCAGATTCATTTTATCAATCACGAGTTGAAAGCATACAGCGAAATGCATCATTTGCATTCAGATCCAACACAACTCAAGGATGTGCTGGGACAGCCTACAGGTGTCACCACACATTCTGGTGCCAATATAGCATGTCTGCAGTGGCCTAAGACAGGATGTTAATTGGCATATCAAGCTATGTATCATATCTTTAGCCAAGTTATTTTACACTATTGTAACTTATCAAGTTCCAAAGCAATTACTTCATATTAAAACACATGGTGAAACATATGTGTTGAAACAATAATTTTTGTGGACAAAGTCAGCCCTCAATACTAATTCTGAATAACTGAGATTCTTCCTTGCCCAAAGGTCCTTGAATAGTCAGCATTCAAATGATCCTGCTGTGATCACGAGTGATCCAACTGAGATGTGCTCCCACTGAAAGTCACTGACAGAACTAATATCTACTCAAAATATTGAAACAATCCATCTTTTTGTATTCAACAGCGAATTCATTTTTATCTTATTAAAACTCCAGTGGCCAATTTATTATGATGTACAGTATCTAATAAAGTAGCCACTGTATGTTTTTGGTGTTCTGATGCTGTGGACCATCCAAGGTTCGATACATTGTAAGTTCAGAGATACACTTCTTGCATATCACTGTCATTATTTGAGGTTCTCCAAAATACTGTCACTTTCTTGTCAGCTTGAAATAGTCTGACCAATCTCTTCTGACCTCTTAACAAGGCATTTTCACTCAGAACTGCCACTCAGGATGCATTTTATATATCGCACCATTCACTGAAATCTCTAGACCAGGGGTGTCAAACTCATTTTAGGCCACGGGTCGGATTGAGAAAAATGCGACTTCATGTGGGCCGGATCAGTTGTGCACGCGTGTGTGCTCCCACAGCTTTCGTTGCCTTCATTTTTTCAACCTGCTCTCATGTGTCTCAGTCTCTGCTATATCTAAAATTGTTTCACTTTACGAATTTTGTTTTTTATGAAGCAGATTGCCTAGCAAGAATTCTTTTTATGATTGGTATTAACTTAGACATGGATTACAAGAAAGTAGGCAACGAGAAAGAAACGATGCTATTTCGGCTAAGATTGTTTTGGGAGCCATACCTTTTCCATTAATAAACTGTTTGAAATCAAGCATTAGCAAACACAAATGTAGACCTAACGCAGGGGTGTCAAACTCAAATACACAGTGGGCCAAAATTTAAAAATCGGTACAAGTCGAGGGCCGACTGGTTCAGCGTTTATTACAAAACTTATTGAAATGAATTTATTACACATATTAACCTGGAACTAACAAAGCTTAGGTTATTGCCTACAAAAACAACATTGAACATTAAATAAATAAAAAATCAGTTGCATTTATTTCTTATGGCTTTATCTGCAGCTTTTCCGGAGTAATTTCTAATGAAAACATTTTTCCACAGGCCAACACTCTGTGATTCACACTAGTCTAAGCCAGATACTTGGCATCTCATCTTGGATGCAAGTTCATCAATGTTTGGAGTCAGGCTCTGAGCTGAGGAAATCCTCAGAATTGAGTGAAGGTGTTCATCAGAAAGACGACTCCTGTGTGATGTTTTGTTTATCTTCATCAAAGAGAACAGTTGTTCACACAGATATGTGCTGCCAAACATAGAAAGCATTTGAGCAGCTTGGGTACGCAGCTGGGGCATTATGTCGGAAATGAAACGTAGAAACTGTGCAGCGCCCACCGAGTCATACTTTGCCTTGAGTGTGTCACTACATTGGAGTTCAATCAGCTCCATTTGTATGTTGGTTGGTGCGCTTTCCACATCAGCTGCAAATGGATTACTGAGCAGTTCAAACCTGCCTTTTTGGGCTTCAAAGTCGGCAGATCGCCGTGTGAAGTCGGCACCAAGTATGCTGAGTTTTTCAGCAAACTTTGCACGTGGGAACACTGCGGTAGAAACCTGCTCTTTCATAGTTTGGCAACACGGAAAATGTTGCATCTGCATCTCCTACAGGCGCAGCTTGGTTTTAAAAGCCCTCACTGCAGCGTACATGTCTGTGATCACACGACCCCGCCCCTGAAGCTGCAGGTTGAGCGCATTGAGATGGCTCGTGATGTCACACAGAAATGCCATTTCACAAAGCAACTTTTTATCCCAGAGCTCTGTTGTGTCTTTCCCTTTGCTTTCCATGAACTGACAGATCTCCTCACGCAACCCGAAACATCTTTTCAGCACTTTTCCTTGGCTTAACCATCGCACCTCTGTGTGATAGGGCAAATCATTATATTCTGAACCCAACTCCTCCAGAAACGACTTGAACTCACGGTGATTTAAACCTTTGGCTCTTATGAAGTTAACTGCTCGTGTTCTGGTGCTCATTATATGTTCCATTTTCAAGGCTTTGCCACACAACGATTCCTGGTGTATGATGCAGTGATAAGCTGTCAGCTCACCTGCGCCGTTTTCCTCCCGCATCTTCTCCCGGATCCTGCCCACCAATCCACTCTTTTGACCGCACATCGCGGGCTTCTGTTTCTTGTCCAGATGCTTGTATTTGTCGTGGTGTTTCGTTTCATAGTGTCGTCTTACGTTATATTCTTTAATTACAGCCACACCGTCTCCGCACACAAGACAAACAGGTTTGCCCTTTATATCTGTGAACAAATACTCTGCCTCCCACCTGCCTTGAAAACCCCGGTTTTCAAAATCCACCTTTCGTTCAGCCATTTTTGGGGTGAGGGATAGCTGAAAGTTGACCACGTGGCTAGCGCCATAAGGATGCTGATGAGAGAGTAAGGCAAGCGCGAGCAATGCACTGGCAGTGCATTGTGGGATTTGTAGTATTAGTGGTGCGTGCAATATACCGGCGGGCCAGCTCTAATAGAAAAAAAATTTCTTCATTAATGATATTCAGGAAATAAACCAGGGAAACCGAATAAACACTAAAAACCCTGAAAACCTGGTACCTGAATAAACTCAGCATTAGCCATATCATACGCCATAGGCGCTTCGATTACTGGGGCCAGTTTAATAGTAATTAAGATATTATCTCGCGGGCCAAAGATAATTCCACCACGGACCGGATTTGGCCCGTGGGCCTTGAGTTTGACATGTATGCTCTAGACTGTTGTGCGTAAAAATCCCAGGAGATCAGTAGCTTGAGATACTCAAAGCACCCCGTCTGGCACCAAATATTCCATGGTGAAAGTCACTTAGACCACACTTCTTCCCAATTCTGATGTTTGGTCTGAACAACTGTACCTCCTGACTATCTCTACAAGCTTTTGTGTATTGAACTGCTTCCATATTATCAGATATTTGTATTAACGAAGTACAGATGTACCACAGTACACCTACAGCTCTGGCTTCTGTTGAGCTCAAAATCATAGCAGACACCAATAATGTAGCTGGCTTTGAGTATTTTTTCCCACAGGTGAAAGTTAAGGCAGTTTATGAAAATATGAGATTACATCACAGAGGTCTTTAGATGTAGCAGAGAAGTTCAAAGCAATGTTTGGAAAAAATCTTCCAAAATGTGGAAATTGAGCATATCATGGGGTGCACAAGTTAGGCCAGCTCAAGTAGATTTTGGAGTTGGGCATTGAGCTAAATAAATTGCATGCAAATTTTAAAGATGCCAATCTTTTTGATCATCAGTCAAGGCAAACCAGAACAGTGAACCTCTGCTACTTCCAAATCAAATAGTTGATGTGCATCCATTAAAACAAACGCCCTTTTAAAATCACAGCTGAGTTTATAATGAGTTAGTGCTCCCTCAGGAATACACAAGCATTACACTGAGCCTCTGAAATGTGTGGAATCTTTTCCTGAGAATTAACAGCTGAAGTTTTTTCATGGCAACAGCAATGATATTTATTTCTGATCAGTATGAAATATGGTAGAGCCCGAGTAAAAGGATGCTCGTGTACAAGTTTAAAGATAGCTGTAAATGGTTGAAAACTACAAATGGGATGTTTGCACCCAATAGGCAGATCATAGAATGAAGGCAGTAAAATTATGGTGCAACTTTATGGTTAGGCCATGCTTCTCAATGCTATTTACCCTAACTAAAATCTGGCTGCTAGATTTCCCTGCATTAAAATGGTTGGTTAGCATCAGTCTGTCTCAAAGACCAAAGGGTGATTATCATCACAAGCCTGGGCAGAAGGTATGGAGATCCTGAGATGCCCAGTTGTCAAGATCCCCCTCTTGGCCTCACCAGTGTAGTCAAAGGAAAGGTTGTAAAGCAAAACATTTGGCACCAGCTTGGCTGAAGGAGCTGCCAGAAGGATGTTCAATGATGTCCAGCCGCCTCAGAGGTTCCACTCCGGATTTGCTGTCCAGGTTTTCTCCCACAGCCTTCATCTCTCACAAGACTGCCCACAAGTCAGTGGGGCTATTTATCCATTAAAATAAGGGCAAGATCTAGTTAATTCTAATTTTACTTCCTGGTACTAGTCAACAGCCCTGTAGATGTTGGTATAAAATTTTCAGTTGCCAAATTTGATAAATGATTTGACCTCTACTCTAACAAGCAGCAAATGCCAGACCCTACTACAATCAACAGAAGGTCATTTCCCCAGCTCACTTTTAATGTATTACATCTACAGTGTCTTAGTTCATGACCCTCTGGTAAGATACAACTAGCAAAACATTTTATATCTGCTAAACACCTGAACAAAAGTCAGAAACGACACCGCCCCACCACCAAAGATCAGATTCAATTGAAAGTTCCCTCAAATACATTTCCTCTGGAGTTCTTGTGTTACCACAATCAACAGTAGGATTGTTAAAAAGCATCTTGACAGCAGTGATCATATTTCATTTGCTGCGTAGTACATTTAAGATGCCTCAATGCACAGTGAAGTGTATCCAACTGGTACAGAAGCATCAATGCCCTTGAACAGAAAATCCTCCAAAAACCTAGTGGATACAGCCCAGTCCATCCATGAGTAAAGCCCTCCCCACCACTGCGCACATCTATAAGGAGCACTCCCACAAGAAAGAAACTTGCATCCTCAAAGACCTCCCGCTATCCATTCAGGCCATGTTTTCTTTTCACTGCTACCATCAGGCAAGAGGCACAGGACCCTCAGGACTCAAACCACCAGATTCAGGTACAGTCATAACTCTGCAACCAGACATCTGAACCAGCATGGATGATATCACTCACTTTCAAAGACTCTACAACAGGCATGGGCAAACTACGGCCATATGCGGCCCGTTAAGCTTTTTAATCTGGCCCGCAGAACTTGATGAAATTATATTAATAAACCTTGTTAACGTTTTTTCCCCGCAATTCTGGCGTTTTCCCAACAGATGACGCACTCTATATACATTTGCGGCGACCCATTTCCTGGCACATCCGAACCGGCTCACAATTAGCCAGCGTTCCGGCTAAAGGAGGTAGCCTGCTGGGATTTGCGAGCACAGAGCTTTGGAGCCTCTGCGCAGGGGGGCAGGTTGAGGGAGGCTTAAAGTGAGGCTGGGGATTTCGAATAAAGTTTTTTTCTTCGACTGCAGTTACCGACTCCGTGTCGTAATTTTAGCGCTGCATGTAGCACACCGCTACACATTGACCTTTGTTGAGGTGCAGCGTATTACTCCACATTTGCGCTTTACTCTTTGTTCGGCTCGACCTATTTGTGTGAACAGGCGTTCAGCGTCATGAACATCAACAAAGCCAGCCACAGATCCAAGTTAACTGACCAACACCTCAGATCCATCCTGAGAATCGCCACAACAGAACTAAATCCAGACTTTAATGCGCTGGCTAAAAAGGGAGACCAACAACACTGTTCCCACTGAAATTAAATATAAGTTTCTTCGTTGTGTTATGTAAAAAATGCATTTTAAAATATTTTTTTCAATAAGCCTTGCATGTTACATGCCATTTCTGTTAAGTGATGGACATGAGTAGTGCGCAGGTGCACGTACGTTCTCAAAATAAAAAATGCGCTCCAGATCAAATAACGCGCTCCGCATACTGTTCTGTCATTGTGCGGGTCGTTGTTGAGTTTTGGCACAGGGGACAATTGAATAAGAAGGAGCAGGACAAGTAGACCTGCATCTCCTACCGTTTTTGAAATAAAGACAGTCAGGAGGAGAGTGATGATGATAATATCTTGAAGGATAACAGAATTTTCAGTGCTTTAAAATAATAACTGTTACTATTTAAAAAAGCTGTATTTTATTCATTTAATTTTCAGTGTTTTAAAAGTCATTTCAATAAATAGCTAAATACCATGGGACTTCAAAGACAGATATTTTGTTGTAATGCATGTGTTCATTTTCAATTGAAATTAAAGCACATGTTTTCTACATATCCCATGATATTTTATTTTCTCTTATGAGGTGTATTACTAAAACACTCCGTCCATCTGCTCCTGGTCCGGCCCCCCTGTCAAATCTTAGAACCCTTTGTGGCCCTCAAGTCAAAAAGTTTGCCCACCCCTGCTCTACAACTTATACTCTCGGTATTATTTATTGTTTATTTGCACAATTTGCCCTCTCCTGCACATTGGTTTGTCTGTCAGTCATAATGTACAGTACTATGCAAAAGTCTTAAGCCCTTTGGGTCTTTTACACAAATTTTGTTTGACACGTTTATTTTGTCTTCTGCATTAGTGAGTAAAGAAGAGCAAATACTAGATTTCAAATTCATTTTCCAAAAAATTAATTGTTAGAGAAATGTTATTTCATTAAAGTAACATCACTTTTCAATAAAAACTTGATTACTTTGTAAGTGTATAGTCCAGAGCATGATTAAACAAAATTAACAAACAGGATGCTAATGATCAATGAAATGAATAAACTCAGCTGATTAACTGAAGCAGAAACAGGTTTAGAAGGAATCAAACTGCGCGAAGCACAATCAAACTAAAAGGTGAGGCTGTGACAGTTTAACCTTCATATCAATTACTTACAACATGGCAAAAGTGAGCAAAGCAACAAGAAACAACATGGGCAGCCTGCATCAGCAAGGTCTCTCCCAAGCAGAAGTTTTGCAGCAGACGGAAGTTATAAAATGTGCTGTCCAAACTCTTCTGAAGAAACACAAAGAAATGGACAAGGTCAGGGATCAGAAATGAATGGTCAGTCACAGAGGCTGAGTGCAGCAAACAAGAGGTCATCATTAGTCCAGTGCTGATGTCAGCTCTGAACTCAAATCACTGGAACCCAAGTACAACCCCTTTACAGTCCAGAAGTCTTGACAGAAGCTTACTTCACAGAAGATTTGATACCAAAAAGCTATTCCTCCAAAGTGGGATCAAAGCCAAGATTTTCACCTACATACAAAAACAGAAAGACCAGAGTGTTGAGCAATAGCAGTGACCAACGAGTCAAAATTCACAATTTCTAGCTCCACCATGAAGCAGTTTGTCCACAGAAGAGCCGAACAGTGCTACACTGACAAGTTTTCTGCACATGACATTGAAGCATTCCTTGCAGGTTTGGGACTGCATTTAGCAAATGGAGTTGGTGATCTGGTCAGAATTAATGGAATCCTCAATGCTTAAGAACAAGCAGATTCTCATCCATCACACAATACCATCAGGGAGGGGCTTGATCGATCCCAACTTCATTCTGCAGCACGACAATGATCCCAAACACACAGCAAAGGTCATAAACAACTACCCTCAGCAAAAAGAAGCCGGAATTCTGTAACAGATGGTGTGGCCTCCACAGAGCCCTAATCTCAACATCATCAATGCTGTCTGGGATTACCTGGAGAGACAGAAGCAAGTGAGACAGCCACAGTCTGCAGCAGAACTGTGGCAAGTTCTTCAATATGCTTGGAACAACCTACCAGCAGATTTTCTTATAAAACTGCACGACAGTGTACACAAGAGATTTGATGCACCTTTAAAAGCAAAGGCTGGTAACACCAAATATTGATTTGATTTAGTTCTTTTTAAAAATGTTTACTGCTTTTATAATAATATTTGATTTCAATACTTCATTTCATAATTTTTGAGAGCATCTTCACTTTACAAAATTTTATTGTACTGTAGTTTTCATAATTATTTCTTTTCCTGTAAATGCCTGCAAAAAATCTCAAGGTAGTATATAGTAATATACTTTGCTAATAAATTTACTATGAACAGTTACAATTCGGGACATTTTGGAAAATGCACAGAAGCAGAATACATTCTTTACAAAAACATTACAGGAATCTACTGAAAGTATAACATAACCGGCTTGAAAATGAGATGCTACAAAAGAGACCAGAACTGCAAGGGTAAAAGTAAAATAGCCAAGAGAAAGTTGCTTTTATTTAACAAGAGGAAGATGTTCATGTCCCTCCTCCCAAGGTCAGTAGAACGATTGCTTCTGTTACACGACCTTAGTACAGAAGGTAATTTCAAAACATGCTGATCACCAATTTAGAACTGGCAAACTACAAGCATAGCAGTATACTTCAACACGGCAGAATGAGCAAGTGAGATTTATCCCAAATGTACAAAATGCAGCGATTTGTTAGGGCATAGGCTTGTGAGGAAGGAACATATAAAGAGTGCAAACGAACTATCATAAGTGAACTATCACATTTTACAAAGGCAATGGAGGTGCCACAGAAGGTATGTGAATTGCCATTAGTCAAAATAATCAGAAAATCATTGGTATAAACAGAAGGCGAAACTTCACACTTTTTTGGAGGATGGAAACATTGATTATTGACCAGAAAATCTGCTCACATGTTTTAATTTGAGAGACATCCACAAGGTGGTTGACATCACAAATCAAATACCAAAGTGGAAGCACATTCAACCATAGAGACCAAAGGGAGCTAGATAAATAATCAAGAATTTACAAAGCTCTGGAGAAAGGGTAAGGCAAAATGGCTGTAGGATTTGCATGGTATGTGTCTGATGGGTTGAATTGCTTCCTCCCATGTTATAATTGCAATACTTTGGTCAGACAACTAAGTGTTAATTATATGGAAATGGTTCCTAGGGTGGGGTAGGTTGCGGTTATTTTCCTTGGAAAATGAACTGGAGGAAGATTTAATCTGTGTGTGCAGAAGTGAGGGACTAGGCTAAAAAAATTACTGCAGAGCCATGGAAAGAAAGTAAAAGGATTAGAAGCAACTTGGAGAAATAGACACCCCACAATTCATTGCCTACAAAATTGGTGAAAAAATCTCACTATTACAAAGGGAAGGATTTTTTTCCCATGTTTAGAAGGGCAAAAAGTGAAAGCATGAAGAATTACAATGAAAGCACGACAGGATAGCTGCTGAAGTATTTCTCCCTGGTCTAGGGGATGAGCTCAAGACGAGGAAATTCTTCTTCACCCAAGGACATTCTCAGAACAATCAGGCTGTAGACATGATGTCACTAGGTATACACTCACCGATGTTGAGGAATCAGAAGATGACAGAACTGGGTGCAATCAAATTAGATTACCGAGTAGACTCAAAAATCACAACTTCTCTTTATTTTGTAAGATTCAGAAGGTTAATTAAAATAGACCATCCAACTGCAACACATTGGTCAAATCACTGATCTCACATTGCCCTCCGGTCCCCACCCTGACTGTTTTCCATTTCTCCACAAGTACAACATCAGAAACTATTCATACATAGACTTGCCAGCCTGTACCACCATTCACGGAAGCCACAGGATCACACATCGTCATCTCAATATATTTAGTCTATTAATAGAGGCTTCTTGTACCTCTCTGCAACCAGATCCTCCACCTTTTCGTCAGGAGACCAGTAACAACCCTGACAATCACAGGTGCACCATAGTGAGTGCTTAGGCCACCGCTCTAATCTTTGCACTTATGCCTGTATGCCTATAAGGAGGTGTCAACACTCCCAAGTTTATGAAGACTTGCAACTGATCCAACACTCCAATTCAAATAGAATATCTTCAACAAACAAACCCCCACCACCACCCTAGCTCCCACTAACCAGTATCAAATGGGGACATACCAACTGAAAGATATTACTACTATTCTCTAACACAGAGAAGAACTTCACCCTTCTGATGCTTGCAGACTCCCAAGTCTCATATCCCTCCATGCCTGCAGATTATTCACTCAAACCTTTTGACCTATGCTCTCGATTCTAATGGCAAGGGCGGAGTGCCATGGGAGGGGTGATGGAGAGGTGCTGGGGTGGGTGGAGACACACCCAGCCCTGACACATCAGGCAAGCTCATTTGTTTCCAAACAACCAGTTTATTGATCATCACAGATTGTCTCTCTGGCACTTCCCACTCCTCCCTCCCCCTTTTCCCAGCCATGATTCCCCCTCCCCCTTCCTGCCTTATTCCCACTCTCATTCCACAATACAGACCTAGATCAGAACAAGGTTCATCACTCATGTCACGGAGCGCTTTTTTTCAGCAGTACAGTGCAATACACAATTACTACAGTACTGTGCAGACACCCGAGATATATCTGTCCAAGACTTTTGCACAGTACTGTCCAAACTGACAGAAGGCAAAGGCATCCCTGAATGTGCCAAAGCCAGATTAACAATGACACAACAGCACATGATTCACTTCCACAATCTTAAACCCAAGCCAGTGTACCCAAACAGAATAAAATTTAAAGTAGATTTGGTGTTCTCTGCAGCAGTACTTGTTCAATCTAAATTTAATAGCTGTAATTCAGAGATAAAAAGGCTTTGGATTTGAAATTATCTTAATGATCTAAAATTATCTAAATAAGCAGTTATCTCAGCTCAACCAAGACACTAAAATAAGTATTCAGGCACAAAGTCAACTGCTTACTTCCTTTAGAGAGTAGCAAACTTCCATACTGGAGACATACTGTCACTAAGTTCAGCACCTCAAAAGATCTCAATATTTAGTAAATACAGAATACCACCTATATAATTCTTCAGGAATAAAGAATTCAGAACTTTAATGTTAAGTGAGTTTTAATGGAGACACAGATTGCAAATGTTTAATTGGAACTAATCACACTAATTTTCAATGCAATCTGCAGCAGACAGATATTCCAGCATGACCTTAATCCACTTATGATACATCAATTTATGTTTGGCACACTGCTGTTCTAAAAGACAGTCAACATCTAACAGAAAAAAAACTACACAAGATGAATCAAAACAAAACTAAAAATTTCTCAAAATCAACACAGCACGTGCACAGTTTAAACTGAGGTTCCTCAAACCTCCTTTGTCATTAAGCTGGTTGACACGATAGTGTCGCACTTTGTGCAACGCTATTACAGCTCAGGGCATTCCAGAGTCAATTCTGGCAAGGTCTGCATGTCTTTCCCATAGAGAGTGTGGGTTTTCCCCGGGGGCTTATTTCCTCCCAGTCCAAAAAAGGGCAAGGGCATTGATCGTTACCAATTGTCCTTTGAGCAGGCAAGGGTTAATGAAGGAGTGCTAGGTCTACTCTGTGCTGTACCATCAAGTAAAAATGAAACAATACATCTGACAGGGTGGTGGAACAGAAACCTAAAGAGCACTGCACATTGTTCTGGGACTAGATTTGTCCTCTCTGCCAGATTTCTGAATGGGCCATGAACTGCTGCAACACAATAATTGTGCTTTGTCCTGTCCTACTGCCAGAGGGGAACAGTGGCCTGGGTGCAGTGCATACCAACTGCAATGCATACATTTCATTTTTATTTGATACACAGCATGGTACCAGGCATTCTCGCCCAATAAGGCTACACCACCAATCATACCCATGTAACCAATTCACATACCAACATGTACATCTTTGGAACCTGGAGCATCTGGAGGAAACCCATGCAGTTACAGGCAGAACATACAAATTCCTTACAGACAGAAGTGAAACTGAACCCCAGTCACTGTATTAACATTACACTAACGCTGCACTTTTCAGAAATTTCTCTCCACAAACACAATTTGAAACATTCTCACTGATCATACAGATGCTGCCCAACCTACTGAATGTTTTTGTGCCTTCTCGTCACTGGATTACTCGTGCAGTACACTGCACAGTGAGGATGAACAGAAGTGGGTGAAAGTTTCACACAATGTGCCCGGAGTTACATCACACAGCAAAAGGCCACATAACTGGTTTGTAATCCCGATGAGGGTCATGCTACAGAAGTGCCTGTAGGAAGGGTGTGGTTACAGTGGAGTAGATTCACTGGGATTGGAGTATTACAGTTATAGCAAGAGACTATCTTGCATTAACTGAGTGAAAGAGGCCAGCCAAGGCTGACAAAATTATGAGGGGCGCAGACTGAATTTTTCCTCAGGTGAGCATGCAGAAGAGGTCAGATTTAAGCAAGGGACAGGTATTAAAATAACACTCTGCTCCCCAAGACAGATTTAATTAGAACTCAGAACACTGAGGTGACGGAGACAGCACTGACAAGAGTTAAGAAGCATCTACAGAAGTTCTGGAAACACTAACGCGCAAAAGGCAATGGACTACAGCTGCCCTTTGAATGAGGGATTAATCAGCCATGATCAAATGGCAGAACAGGCCAGGCAGCATCCTGCTGAAGCATCCAAAACGGCAAATGTACTCTTTTCCATAGATGCTGCCTGCTGTTCCTCCAGCATTTTGTGTGTGTGGCCAAATGTTTTGATCCAATGTCTTATGGTCTCTTCGGCAACCTCTCAAGGCCCCACATCCTACCAGTACAAGGACTAGCAAGCATGAGCTTTAGAAGTTAACTTCAATTGTCTCTGCGCACCAGAGGTAGAGAAGTCTTAAAAGAGACTAATAAAATTATGAAAAGTATTGATGCTTTTCTCCCAGGGTAAAACTCTCAAGGACACAAGTTCAAAGCAAGGGCGGGGAGAGAAAAAGTTAAAGGAGACGAGCAAAGTGAATGGTAGGTGACCAGAACACACTTACCAGCAGTGGACATGTACAAAAAGGGAATTCAGACAGACATGAACGCGCCAGGGAATGAAGGGTTACGGATTAAGTGGAGACGGAGAGATCCAGGTCATAGAACTCGCTGCCGTGCTGCACTGGTCTCTGCTCTAACGTAGATTAAATGTGTTGAGATATAATGACCAGCACAGACATTGGTGGGTCGAAGAGTCTCCTAGGGGCTGACCCATTTCCCGATTAGTACACAGCCGGCTACATCTCCCGCTCTGACCATGGCCCTGCGAAAGTCAACGGGAGTCCAGGCTGGAATCGTTCCAAGTGTCAGTCCGGGATCGTCCCGAGCGCCAGATCCGCAGGCTGATAGCTCTGCGACCAGAGCACTCCTCCAGGTCCCCGGCTCGCTGGCTCCTGAACCCATTACACCCGACGGACGAAGCCACTAATTCACAGCTCACCTGGGTCCCCCGGGATGCCCCTCTATGGCGCCTGAAAGCTCTGGACCCTTAAACGCCGGCTCCGGGATAAAGGTTCCGCCCCTCCCCGGCGGACTCCAAGACCTACCCCACCCCCTCACCCCCGGCTCCAAGTCCCCCTCCCCGCCTCACGGAGTCCCGGCTCCCGGAGCATCCCGCCCACCACCCGCTGCCACAAAAGCTCCAAGAGCCGCACCTTCTCCTGCGCCCGGTTGATCTTCTTCTGGACGTTCTTTGCGATGAAGCCGGCGCTCACTCCCTTGGCGGAATCGGCCATGTTGCTGCGGAGCGTTCACCGGGAGGGGGCGGGGGGCGGGGTGCGGGCGCGCGCCTTTACAGCGACTGCGGCGAGGGGGCGGGACTCAATGGGACGTCGGAAGCGGGCGCGCGCGCGTTTACAGCGACTGCGGCGAGGGGGCGGGACTCAATGGGACGTCGGAAGCGGGCGCGCGCGCGTTTACAGCGACTGCGGCGAGGGGGCGGGACTCAATGGGACGTCGGAAGCGTGCGCGCGCGCCTTTACAGCGACTGCGGCGAGGGGGCGGGACAATGGGACGTCGGAAGCGGGCGCGCGCGCGTTTACAGCGACTGCGGCGAGGGGCGGGACTCAATGGGACGTCGGAAGCGGGCGCGCGCGCGTTTACAGCGACTGCGGCGAGGGGGCGGGACTCAATGGGACGTCGGAAGCGGGCGCGCGCGCGTTTACAGCGACTGCGGCGAGGGGGCGGGACTCAATGGGACGTCGGAAGCGGGCGCGCGCCTTTACAGCGACTGCGGCGAGGGGGCGGGACTCAATGGGACGTCGGAAGCGGGCGCGCGCGCGTTTACAGCGACTGCGGCGAGGGGGCGGGACTCAATGGGACGTCGGAAGCGGGCGCGCGCGCGTTTACAGCGACTGCGGCGAGGGGCGGGACTCAATGGGACGTCGGAAGCGGGCGCGCGCGCGTTTACAGCGACTGCGGCGAGGGGGCGGGACTCAATGGGACGTCGGAAGCGGGCGCGCGCGCGTTTACAGCGACTGCGGCGAGGGGGCGGGACTCAATGGGACGTCGGAAGCGGGCGCGCGCGCGTTTACAGCGACTGCGGCGAGGGGGCGGGACTCAATGGGACGTCGGAAGCGGGCGCGCGCGCGTTTACAGCGACTGCGGCGAGGGGGCGGGACTCAATGGGACGTCGGAAGCGGGCGCGCGCGCAGTTAAAGGGACTGTGGAGAGGGGGCGGGGTCGCACACGGGGACGAGCCGGCTAGTCTGGAGGGACAGTTGGAGCAACTCGTAAAGGGTTGAACTTTCATGAACCCAAGGCCGGGTGAACTAAAACCTGGAGCAATCATTAAAGTGATCTTGTACAAAATCAAACTTGGAGCAGCTCTTAAAGGGGGCTAGACACTAGAATACTACAGCACAGTACAGGTTCTTCGGCCCTCAATGTTGTGCCGACCCATATATTCCATAAAAAAGTACCAAACCCACACTACTCCGTAACCCTCTATTTTTCTTTCATCTATATGAATGTCCAAGAGGCTCTTAAATACCCCTAATGTTTTAGCCTCCACCACCATCCCTGGCAAGTCATTCTAGGCACCCACAACCCTCTGTGTAAAAAAACTTTCCCCTGATGTCTCCCCTAAACTTCCCTCCCCTAACTTCCCGCATATGCCCTCTGGTGTTTGCTATTCGTACCCTGGGAAACAGGTACTGGCTATCCACGCTATCGATGCCTCTCATAATCTTGTAGACCTTTATCAATTCCCCTCTCATCCTTCTACGCTCCAAAGAGAGAAGTCTTTAAACTCTGCTAACCTTGCCCCATAAGACTTGTTTTCCAATCCAGGCAATATCCTGGTAAATTTCCTCTGCACCCTCTCCATAGCTTCCACATCCTTCCTATAATGAGGTGACCAGAACTGAACACAATACTCTTAAGTGTGGTCTCACCAGAGATTTGTAGATTTACAACATGACCGCTCTACTCTTGAACTCAATCTCTCTATTAATGAAGCCGAACAACCCATAGGTCTTCTTAACTATCCTATCAACCTGTGCAGCGACCTTAAGGGATGAAAGGATTTGAACTCCAAGGTCCCTCTGTTCATCCACACACTTAAGTAACCGACCATTAACCCTGTACTCAGCCTTCTGGTTTGTCCTTCCAAAATGTATCATCTCACACTTACCTGGATTGAACTGGATATAAAAAAAATACTTGGGCAAAATAAAACCTGAAAGAACTCTGCAAGTCAGGCAGCATCTATAAAGGGGAGCAAAAGAGTTGGTGTCTTGGACGAAGACGCTTCATCATAGCCTGATAAGTCCTGACTGTCCCTGCCCTCCATGGATGCTGAATTCCCTCTGAATTTGGTGGCTGTTGCACAAGATTTCCAGGGGAACCCAACTCAGCCTTTAAATGGATGGCGCATGCGAGGCAAGGTAAAATAAAATCTGGAGCAGCCATTAAAGGGATGATGTGCACAGGATGAGGCACATTAACAGCTGGAGCAGGTCTTAAAGGAGTCGCAAGAAATAAGATTCTCAGGGACACAGCAGTCCAGGCAGCATTTATATGGGGGAGTGGGGAATAGTTGACATCTCAGGTTAAAACCTTCATCTGGACCAAACCCATTTCCCTCCAGAAGTGCTGACTACCTCCCCCCCACCCCAAGTTCCTCCGGCAGTTATACCTACAAAACCCCTAAAGAGTTCATTTGCACCAGGTAGGGCAAAATTAAAACATGGAGAATCCCTTTAAAAAAAACTGGACCATTTCTTAAAGGGAGCAGTGCACGAGCAAAGCAAAAGAATCGTGTCTACATTTTAAAGGATAGAGCACAAGGGGTGTGTGCAAAATAAATGGACCTGGCTTAAAATGAAAACAGTGCACATGAGTTGAGGTAAAATAAAACACAGCATCATCCTTTAAGTGGTCAGTACATAAAGAGCAGGGTAAAACAACTTGAAAACCACTTAAAAGGTCAAACCCTGGGGAAGAGTCAGGTAGATAGGCTGAATTGCCTTTTTCAAGGCTGTGGTGCTCAATGAATCTATGTTTAAAACAACCAGTGACATCTAAGTGGGACAGAGATTGTGAGGCTGTGGAAACTTAATGGAATACTCAACAATGTCACTCAATAGTGGAGGATTCAGCAGATTCATAGAATTAAGAGGCATCACTTAGAGGGATGAGGTATTTCCAAGAGTAGAGATCGAGATTATGGAGACATTCAGTGGTGTTTTAATCAATCACTCCACAGCATGCTAGCCAAAGATTGGTGACTTCAAACAATTATTCCTCGTGAGTAATTCTTTTAAACTCCATGTTTATTTTTTACTAATTCATTAATTTTTTGGGATCTGGGTATTACTGGCAATGCCAGTGTTTATTACCCGTCCCTAACAGTGATTGAAAAAGTGGCATAAAAGACCTCCTGGGGTGCAGGGAGGTGGGGAGGTGAGGATTGGGACCCAGCAATGATGGCGATGCTGATGAACGAGTTGAGGCGGTCTGCCACTTGTTGTTGCCCCGCAGCCACACCTCTTGGTGAAATTGCACGTCTGTTTGGGGTATGGTTTCAGAGTAGCCTGGGGGAGTAACGGCTGTACATTTTGTAAATAGGGTTACAGCACAAAAACAGGTGCTTTGGCCCATCTAGTCCCTCCAAGATGATAGCCCTCCATTCCCTTCCTGTCCATGGACTTTTCCAAAGTGTTACAGAGCAATACGACACAGAAACAGGCCCTTCATCCCATCTAGTCCATGCTAGCTTGATTTTCTGCCTACCTCCATCTACCTGTATACCCCTCTCATCCAAGTATCTATCCAGACCCCTCTTACATGTTACAATTGAAACCACATCCATTGATAGCTCATGTCACACTCACGCCACCCTGTGAGTGAAGATGTTCACCCTCACGTTCCCCTTAAACACAAAACCATTGACCTCTAGTTCTCATCTCAGCCAAGGTAAAGCCTCAATGCATTATACCCATCTATACATTTCATCATTTTAAATACTTCTATAAGATCACCACTCATTCCCATGTGATCCAAGGAATGCAGTCCCAACATATAGCTCAGGTGCTCAAGACCCAGCAACATTATTACACACTTTCCCTGTACTCTTTCAAGATGGTGCACATCGCTGACACTGTGCTCCAGTGATGGAGGAAGTGAATATACGGATGGTGGATTGGGTCAAATTTCTTTATGAATTGTTGGAACAGCACTCAATGAGGCAAGTAGAGAGTTCCTCTTTTCCTCATTGAGGCAAGTAGAGAGTTTCTCAACCAGTCATAGAGGCGCGTAGAGATTTGGTCTATCACTCATTGAGGCAAGCAAGGAGTTGCTCTTTCACTCATCGGGTCAAGTAGAGATTTGCTCCAAGACTCATCGAGGTATGTAGACAGTTGAACAATCACTCCTTAAGGTAAGGTATTGAGTTGCACAGTCACTCATCGAGGCAAGCAGAAAGCTGCTCAGTTACTCATTGAAACAAGAAGAGACTGCTCAACCAGTCATCAAGACAAGTGGGAAGTAGCTCTTTCAGTCATTGAGGGAAGCAGAGAGTTGCTCTTTCACTATCAAGGCAAATAGAGAGTGCTTAACCAGTCACAGAGGCTATTACAGAGTTGCCCAATCACTCATCGAGGCAAGGAGTGAGTTCCACAATCACTCATCGAAGCAAGTTGAGAGTTGCTCTTTCACTATCAAGTCAACTAAAGGGTACTTAACTAGGCACAAAGGCAAGCAGAGAGCTGCTCTATCACTCATCGAGTCAAGTAGAGATTTGCTCCAACACACATCGAGGCATGTAGACGGTTGCTCAATCACTCCTCAAGGCAAGCAGAGAGTTCCTCTTTCCCTCATCGACACAAGTAGAGAGTTGCTCTATCACTCCTCAGGACAAGTAGAATTTGGCATGATCGAGGCATGTGGACAGTTGGTCTATTACTCATCTAGGCATGTAGAGAGTTGATTGATCACTCATCAAGGCAAATGGACAGTTGCTCAATCACTCATGGAGATAAGTAGAGATTTGCTCCAACACTCATCAAGGCATGTAGACGGTTGCTCAATCATTCATCGAGGCAAGTAGAAGGTTGCTCTTTCAATCATGGAGGCAAGCAGAAAGTTGCTCTGTCACTATCAAGCAAATAGAGAGTGCTCAACCAGTCACCAAGGCAAGTAGAGAGCTGATCTATCACTCATCGAGGCAAGTAGAGAGTTGATCTATCACTCATCGAGGCAAGTAGAGAGTTGATCTATCACTCATCGGGGTAAGTAGTGAGTTGATCTATCACTCATCGAGGCAAGTAGAGAGTTGATCTATCACTCATCGAGGCAAGTAGAGAGCTGATCTATCACTCATCTAGGTAAGTAGTGAGTTGATCTATCGCTCATTGAGGCAAGTAATGAGTTGGTCTATCAATCATCGAGGCAAGTAGAGAGCTGATCTATCGCTCATTGAGGCAAATAGTGAGTTGATCTATCACTCATCAGGGCAAGTAATGAGTTCTATAATCACTATAATGAGTTCTATAATCACTCATTGGGGCAAGTAGTGAGTTCCACAATCACTCATCGAGGCAAATTGAGAGTTGTTTTTTCACTATTGCGGCAACTACAGAGTACTTAACTAGTCATGGGGCAAGCAAGGAGTTGCTCTATCACTCATCAAGACCTGTAGGGGGTTGCTCTTTCAATCATGGAGGCATGCAGAGAGTTGCTCTGTCATTATCGAGGCAAATAGGGAGTGATCACCCAGTCATCAAGGCTAGTAGAGAGTAACTTTTAAACTCATCAAGGCCAGTAGAAAGTTGCTCAAACACTCATTGAAGCAGGTAGAGTTTGGCTCAATCACTGATCGAGGCATGTGGACAGTTGGTCTATTACTCATCTAGGCATGTAGAGAGTTGATCGATAACTCATTGAGGCAAATAGACAGTTGCTCAAGCTTTCATCAAGGCAAGCAGAGAGTTACATTATCACTCATTAGGGCAAGCAGAGACTGCTCAACCTGTCATCAAGGCAAGTAGGGAGTGGCTCTTTCACTTATTGAGGTAAGCAGAGTTGCTCTATCACTCATCGAGACATGTCGGGAGTTGCACTAACAATCATTAAAGTAAGTAGAGAGTTGCTCACTCACTCACCTGACTTATGTCTGGTCACTGTGGAAGACTTTGGAGTGCAGGAGATGAGTCACTCGCTGCAGGAAACCCCAGGCCTCTTATATGCACTTGCAGCTACAATATTTCTGTGATTGGTTGGATGAAGTTTATATTCACTGGTGACTTCGATGAAGTATGATTCATCGATGGGAATGTCACTCTAAAGAAAGTTACATATGTTGGCAGTGCTCTTTTCCAAAAACTGTTCTGGCACCGTTATTTGACACTTAGCAACCCTTGCCAAGATATTGTCTAAGATCAAGGTTTCACGGATCCTTGCTTAATAGTGTAACACGCTGTAAGGTTTCACTGCTAATGTAATGGCCTCTCTGTAATGTTTCCCTGCTGAGGTAATGGTTTCTCTGTAGCAGCAATGTTTGGGGTTATGACTAAAGATAACGGGGCATGTTAGCCAATGAGCGGGACGTTGTTCTTTCTTGGGTGTCTGGGAGCAGCGATTTCACAGTCTTTTGCCGGGGGGGGGGGATGAGGAGAGAAGACGCGAATGGAGGGAGTTGGTAGACCTTGGATGGAGTGGACTTGGAGTGAGGGTCTGAAGGTCAGTGACGATCAGAGGAGGTCAATGGTGGACGAACAGCCTTATCAGTGAGCTCCGTTTGTGCGATGGACTGTTTCTTGAGAATCAGACCTTTTATTTGTTTCTTTACTATAGTCAAATTAAGAACTACAAAGCTTATTTGTTTAATTGCATATTGTGTCCTGTTTGTTGTTTCATGGTACTGATTTGTAACGGGGACACATCACACAGCATCTACCCAAATAAGATTTCTTAAGTTTGGCCTGGCCAGGGTGGGGGGGGGGGGCTGCTATCATCCCCTAGATTAAGCTGCTAGCTGAACCAACAGTTACAGTTGTGTGGGTATCATTGGGGATTGATTTTGTTGGATGCTGTGTAATAACCCTGAGCATTGAACTAGTGAGGTAGATATTCATACTCCGGATGAATTGCTAATTCGCCTGTTAAGTATTGTTAAAGTTGCAATTGTGGGACAGAGATTTGATAAAATGATGGGTGCAGCTCTCGTTTTAATGCAGACCAGCGCTGACGTGGTGGTAGCTGGGGGCGGAGATTTCAAAGACAGGGTTCACTCGTTTCTGAGGTGTGTGTCGAAGGAGTGGTGGGATTTGGAATGTCTAATTAGTCCACGTCCCCCAGTGAAGAGTGAGAATTCTCAGGTAGTATCTGCCCTTACCTCTCTGGCAAATTTTTGGAAAAATCAGATTCAAAGTCCCAGCTATGGCAGTCTCCGCCTATTCTCTGGAATAACGCCCACCCCTAAAGGGGAACAGGAGTATGAGACGGGGAGGTGCGGACCTCTTAGATGAGTTATGGTGTGCTGATGATGAAAAGCGACAGGATTGGTTGAAAGTTTGAATGGGCAGGCCACTGACATTGTGAGAGCCGTCAGGTTAAAGTATCCCGTAGCGACAGTCATCAATTAATCTGCAAGCACTGGACAATACTTCTGGCCCAACAGGGAGCCCAATGGAGCTCATGATGGGGTTTCAGAACATGCGCAGGAGAAGGGGGAGAAGCTTTCTGCTTTTATTTTTCGGCTAGAGAGGCAGCTAAATTGCTTGCGGCGCAGAGGGGTCATTCCGGCAGCTGAGGTGGGTCAGTTAAGAATGGACCAGATAGCCAGGGGCGCCCAGTCCCAGGACCTGATTGCTTGGGGTCTCCGACAGTCTCGTAAGAGACACCCCCTCCATCTTTTGTTGAGCTGATCAGAGAGGTATGGGAAGAGGAGAATGTGGCGGAGGTGTGGGAGGACTCCATCAGCAGGGTACAGCCCTCGGTAGTGGTACCCTATGGTGAAGTGACCACAGATAGCCTACCCTGGGGAGCGGTAGAGGAGACTGTGGCTGAGTTGAGAACGGAGGTTCCTCAGTTGTTATCAACATGTGTGACCACCCCCCACGACCGAAGTGATGGAGCTGATGGGGGTGGATTCCCCAAGGGGACAGACAATGCAGAGGGCTGCTGGCAGCAGGTGTCACACCAGAAGGAGAGTGAGCCCCCGGGTACCTCAGCAGAGAGAGTCGGTGGGAAAACTTAGAGGAGACCCAGTGAGGGAACGGCCTGGTGTCTCTGGGGAACGCATTCCCAGCAATGTACCAAGGAACCCCAAAAGTGAAAGGCCCAATTCCTGAAAGCTTAGTAGGTCCATGCTCCAGAGTGTCACTATGGATGGAGGGTACTTATGCTAAAGCCATACTCGACACCGGGTCGCAGGTCACGTTGTACCGTTTGTTGAACTGGTATCTGAAGCCTTTACCATTGACACCATTCAGGGCCCTGGAGATCTGGGGTCTCATTGCCGGTAATTACCCACACGATGGTTATTTGTCAGTGATGTTGAAGCTCTCAGAGGCCGATGCGGGAGTGTCTGAGGTCCTTCATACATTGATGCTGGTTTGTCCGGACCCTGTTGAGAAGGGCGGCGTTTCGATTCTGGTGGGGACCAACACCCCTCTTGTGGAGAGGCTCGTGGGGGCCTGCAAGGAGAAGGTTGGCGAGAGATTTCTGGGAACATTGTCCATGCACCCGGGGTTTTGAGCTGCTTTTGAGGAAGTGCATGGTTGCATTGGGCTGGATAATGAATTTAGATGAGGGACTGTATTGTTCACCCAATCAAATCCGGTGGTGTTTTAGCCTGGGGAAGTAGCGAGAGTGATGGGGACACTCAAATTTGCTGGAGTGCCTGAGGGCGAGGCTCTCTTAGTGGATGCTCCGGAAGACCTCGAGGGGGAGTCGGGATTTCTTGCTGGGATGAACTCGTCAGTAACGATCGGAGGAGGTCGATGGTGGACAGACAGCCCTATCAGTGAGCTCCAAAGTTTGCACGTTAGACTGTTTCATGAGAATAGCCCCCTTTTTTTGTTTCTTTACTAACCATATAGTCAAATTAAGAATTATAAAGCTCAATCATTTAATCTCATATTGCGTACTGTTTGATATTTCATGGTACTGATTTGTAACAGGAGACACATTGCATAGCATCCACCCAAACGAGATTTCTTAAATTTGGCCAGGCTGGGGGTGGGAGCTATCATCCCCTAGATTAAGCCACTAGCCAAACCAAGAGTTACAATAGTATTGGTATATGGCATATAATGGTTGGGAACCCCTGGTCCAGGTCTTGCTGCTGAATGTAACTATTTCAATGGTTCTGCAATTTGTGAACGGAAATGAACCTTTTGCAATTATTAATGAACAACTTCACTTCTGAAAATCAAAGCAAAACTTCAGATGCTACACATCTGGAACAGACAGACAGACATACTTTATTGATCCCGAGGGAAACTGGGTTTCATTACAGCCACACCAACCAAGAATAGTGAAGAAATATAGCAATATAAAACCATAAATAATTAAATAATAAGTTAATCATGCCAAGTGGAATTAAGTCCAGGACCAGCCTATTGGCACAGGGTGTCTGACACTCCGAGGAAGGAGTTATAAAGTTTGATGGCCTCAAGTAGGAATGACTTCCTATGATGCTCAGTGTTGCATCTCGGTGGACTGAGTCTCTGGCTGAATGTACTCCTGTGCCTAACCAGTACACTATGGAGTGGATGGGAGTCATTGTCCAAGATGGCATGCAACTTGGACAGCATCCTCTTTTCAGACACCACCATCAGAGAGTCCAGTTCCACCCCCACAACATCACTGGCCTTACAAATAAATTTGTTGATTCTGGTGGTGTCTGTTACCCTCAGCCTGCTGCCCCAGCAACAACAGCAAACATGATAGCACTGGCCACCACAGCCTCGTAGAACATTCTCAGCATCATCCGGCAGATGTTAAAGGACCTCAGTCTCCTTAGGAAATAGAGAGGCTCTGACCCTTCTTGTAGACAGCCTCAGTGTTCTTTGACCAGTCCAGTTTATTGTCAATTCATATCCCCAGGTGTTTGTAATCCTCCATCATGTCCACACTGACCTTTTGGATGGAAACAAAGTCTGAAAATTCGGGAAACATCCTGAAAGACAGGCAGCATATACAGAAGAATAAATGGTTGAGATTTTGGGTCTTTTGTTCCAAATCTATGCAAAAAAAAAGGCCAATATTCCATTTCTTTTTCGTGATGAAGGAACAGGCAGGAATGAGATAGGTTAGTGGGTTGAGTTGTATCATAACAACAGCCTTGAGCAGAAGAACCTCAGCAAAACCAAGGAATTGATTGTGGACTTGAAGAAGAGTAAGTCAGGCAAGTAGACACTGGTCAGGAGTGGACAGGACAAACAGGCTGAAGTCCCTGGATGCCAATATTTTAGATGAATTATTCTAGCCTCAGATCAGAACATGGATACAACCATGAAGAAAGCATGCCAACATCTCTATTTCTTTGAAGTTTAATGAGATTTGGATGTCATCAAAAACTCTGACAAACTTATACAGACATGGAGAAACACAAGAGATTCTGCAAATACTAAAAACCTTGAGCAAATTGCTGGAGGAACTCCACAAGTCAGGCCAAGTCCTGTTGAAGGGTCTCGGCCTGGAATATTGACTGTCTATTCTCCTCCACAGATGCACAGACTAACTGGTTACAACAAAGCCTGGTACGTAAGAGGCTACAGAGGGTTTTAGACTCAGCTACTTGGATGACTTTGCACTAAAATGGACTTATTTGTTCTAATTGTATTCTTTCTTATAAATATGCTGTATACTTTAAGTTTATGGTTCCTTATTTTGTCGTGGTTTCTCGTGCCCCACAAATGACCAGGAGACGCAGAAGATTCTTCAAAAAGTATTAAACTTTAATTTGCAAATCAAAGCTGAGACAGTCATTGAGCTAGTCGCTGATTGCCCACCGATCCTTGTACATAGCATTTTTTATAGCAATCTCCTGGTTTAGTTGCATTAGCATATCCAATAGGTCTACAGTTGCATACAGTTGCAAGTACATCCGCCACTATTGTTTCTACCCATTGACTTAATCATGTTCTAATCTACATCTCTTAGCTACCTCTCATTAACACCCCATTATCTACATTCTTAAGATTTCATTCTCCTACTAAATTAGATACATGCATAGCAAATAGCAAACTCAAAGCTGACTACATAGTTTTGGTTACACAGCAAACAATGCAACTTTTATACTCCAATAATATCAAGATTCAACATTGCTTATTGTTATTCATCAGTACACAAGTGTAAAGGAGAACAGAATGATTTCTCTGGATCTGATACAGCATCAATAAAAACACAATCAGCATAAGGAGCACAATAAGAATGCACCATAACTGTAAATGTAAAAACAATCCTATAGAACACAAAGTAAAGCTGTTATTTGCATAAACTGAATGTCAGTGCACAAATGACACTAGGTGACATGTTTGTTGTGGTGGTTGGGGTGTGGAGGGGTGGGTTAGTGAGTGGACGTGTTGATCAGCTTTACTGCTTGGGGAAGGTAAGTTGTTTCTGAGTCTGGTGGTCTTGGTGTGGAAGCTTTGCAGCCTCCTTCCCGACAGGAGTTGGACAAACAGTCCATGAGCAGTGTGGGTAGGATCCTTCAAGATATCTCTAGCCATTTTGCGGCATCTTTCTGTAAATATGAAGCTAGATACGCCTATGTTCTTCCTATTTCAGCCAGTTGATCATTTCTAAATTTAATTAGGAGTTCATATTTTCCTATTTATCAAGGTTTTACACTCAAGAATCACTTCTATAAACCTCTGTAACCCTCCACATCCTGATTTATTTAAGATCACCTTTAGTTTACCTCTTCAACCAAACTTTACTCATCCACTCAAATATCTTCTTCTATGGCCCGGAGTCAGATGTTGTTTGTTATTGCTCCTATCTTGTTGTATCTCAACTCCAATTAAATTCCTGCATGCTGGAGCTAATCTTTAGAACCATTTGGGAAAACTTCAACTTACGTTTAATACACATGAGAGAAAAGGTCATCTCAACCTCAGTGTACAGCTATAATATACAGATGATGCTTGTGCATGTGTAGGCTTGACGACTCCAAGACTTCAGCCACTTGTTTGCTGAAGAATATTAGAAGATAGGCCTCAACTACAAGTTCAATTCGTCTAGCAATTAGCCCACTGTACAACACTGAACTTCAACAAGGAAGGTTCACAGAGAAGACATGGAAAACACGGACCAATTCTCTTACCTCCTCCCAGTGAACTGGTAATTGCTTTATTATCATCACATGTACCAAGATACAATGAAAAACTATTTGCACAGATGACAATAGGTTGAGCAAGCTGGGGCTTTCTTCTTTGAAGCAACGAGGGATGAGAGGTAACTTGATAGAGGTGTACAAGATAGTAAGAGGCATAGGTAGAGTGCACAGCCAGAGACCTTTTCCCAGGACAGAAATGGCTAATGGGGTTGGGGGGGGCATAATCTTAAGTTGATTTTGATTGGAGGAAAGTATAGGGGAATGTCAAAGGTAGGTTTTATTACACAAAATGCCACTCCAGGGATGGTGGTATTAGGGACATTAGAGGCACATAAACGATAGAAAAGTGGAGGGCTGTGTGGAAGAGAAGGGTTAGGTGGATAAGAGGATCAGTGAGCCATTGTGGGTTGAATGGTCCTACTGTGCTGTAGTGTTCTAATTTCTAAATCATTTCAAAACCTGTACGGGGGAGAAAGAAACAACAGGGTAGAGTTTTACCATTACAGGAACAGAGAAGGTGCAGTTCAGGTAGACAAATAAGGTGCAAGATCTGTGAAAAGATAGTGGATCAAGAATCCATTGCGTGGTTCTATAGTCTTATAGAAGCTGCTTCTTGACATTGGCGGCATGTAATTTCAGACTTCTCTATCTTCTTCCCAATAGAAGTGGGTGGAGAGCCAATGTGCAGAGCGGGAGGGGTCATTAACTATACCGGCTGCTTCACTGAGGAAGCAAGAAGTGTAGACAGAGCCCATGGAGAGAAGGTTGGTTTTTGTGAAGGACTGAGTGGTGCCCACAACCCTTGCAGTTTTGAGCAGAGTAGTTGCCGCACCAAGCTGTGATGAGTCTGGACAGGGTGCTTTGTGATGTTTCTATAAAAATTGGTGAGGGTCAATGTTAACATGCCATATTTTCTTCACCTTCTGAGAAAGAAGGAGCACTGGTGTGCTTTCTTAGCCTTAGCAGGCTACATGGGTTGGACTAGGACGAGCTACTGGTGAGGAGAGTATTCTGACAGGTTACACTGTACCAATGCCTGGTGTGGAGCCTCAGATGAATGGGATTGCAAGAAATTGCAGAGGCTTGTAGACGCAGACAGTTCCATCAGTGGCAATACTGTCCCTGCCACTGAGGACAACTTCAAGAGACAGTGTCTCAAGAAGACTGAATCCATGACAAAGAACTGCTCTCTGCTCGTTACTACCATACATAAAGCCTTTCATTCCCAGGACCAATCTCCTCTGAATCATCTCCAATGTCAGCACATCCTTCCTTAGATAAGGGGCCTAAAACTACTCACAATACTCCACATGTGGTCTGACCAAGTGCTGTTTTATACAGCTGCATAAAACTTTGTTTTGGCCACATAATCATAATCGTGCCTATTTCTGGTCACTGCATTACAGAAAGGATGTGGAGCCTTTGGCAATGGTGCAGAAGAGGTTTAACCAGGATGCTGACTGCATTGGATAAAATTGGATCGTTTCCTCGGGATCACCAGGGGCTGACAGAACACCTGATGGAAGTTGTGGTGAACTATGTGCCTGTCGGGACACACCCCTGCTGACTGCTCCTGTGGCTCCTCCCACAGGCCCCTGTATAAAGGAGACCTGCGGCCTGACGCTCGGCCTCAGTCTCCAAGACCTTGTATGATAGACACTCACTCCTGGTTCCTTCTTCCAGTCAATAAAAGCCGATATCTCGCCTACGTCTCAGTGTGAGTTATTGATGGTGCATCAGAAGTACATGAAATAAAACTAGGTTTGGATAGATGGTCAAAGTCTTTTTCCCAGGTTAAAAATGTCAAATAGCAGAGGACGCAGGTTTAAGACAGGTAAACAAATGCTTAATGGAGCTTTACCAGACAAGTTGTTTTTATACAGGAAGCAGCAGCTGCCTGGAATGCACTTTGATTGGAGGTGACAGAAGCAGATAGAATAACGACGTATAAGAAACATTTAGACAGGCACAGGAACAGACAGGGAATGCAGGTATAAGGTTTTGTGCAAGCAGGTGGCATTTCTCTAGACTGGCATCCTGGTCTGTGCAGACATCCTGGTTTCCTATGCTGTACTGTTTGATGTTCTGCGTTCTGTTCAGAGATACATCACAATAACAGGCCCTTCCGGCTCAAAGAGCCCGCCCTGCCCAATTACACCCATGTGACCAGTTCATCTACTACCCCATAAGCCTGTGGAATGTGGGAGGAAACCAGATCACCCAGAGGAAACCCACACGCTCATGGGAAGCACTACAAGCTCCTTATAGAGAGCAGCAGAATCGAACCAGGGCTGCTGTATAGGAATGATGTTACCCTAACCACCACACGACAGTGTTTCCTCTTTGCTTCCTGTCCCATGTTCTACGTTAAGAGGTTAACGACAGCACTTATATCGTAAATCAGAATTTAATTAGGGGGATGGGATGTTATGTTGAATTTGTATAAACATTGGTGAGGCCTAATTTGAGGCGCTGTTGAATAGTTTACGACTTTATTCCCTGAAGCATGGGAGATGAGGTATACAGAATTTTGAGAGGTAGAGATCAGGTACATGCAAGCAGGCTTTTTCCACTGAGGCTGGGTGAGATCATGGGTTAAGGGTGAAAGGTTAAATGTTTAAAGGGAACATGAGGGGGACTTTGTCACTCAAAGTGTGGAACGAGCTGACAGTGGAAGTGGTGGATGTGGGTTCAGTTTTAACAATTTGGAGAGATACATGGATGGGAAGGGTATGGAGGTCTATGGTACAGGTCAATGAGAAGAGGCAGAATAATACTTCGGCATTTACAGATGGGCTGAAGGGCCTATTTTGGTTGCAGTGTTCTATGATCCCATGACAGTGATAGTTTTGACAGGATTCAGTTTGTAGGAGGATTATATAACAACAGGGATCCTTGTGTCTGCCATCTGTCATGCCAAGGTCACTGTAATCTCTCAGCCTGAATTTCACCACAAATAGGAAACTCTGCCCTTTGGTCATTTACTAAATTGTGCACAATTCAACGGCAGGCATGTTAAAAACATTGGCAGAGGAGAAGATGCCTGTCCCATACCAGGAGGTGTTAGGGAAAACTTAAGAGACAAGCATTAATCATTGATTCAAAGAGGAGTAGAGAAATAAGGAGGTTAGTGGAGAGAAATCTACAGCTGGAGCTTATTTTTGAAAGTGACAGTATTTTTTGTCTTGTACTTTACCTCAGCCAAGGAACAAACTATTTCACACATATGTCAGTGGTAATAAGCCTGAGGTTGGAAACAGGACAACATTGGGGACAAGTTTAAAGTCAGGGTACGGGGACAGAAGTGGATGAGGGTAGAGATCCCTGAAGATCTCATTGCACAAATTCAGAGGGATTGGATGACACAATGTTCCTGGACTGGGAAATAATATAAACATCTGTATATGGTCCGGAGGAGAATGATCTCAGGAATTAAAAGGGTAATGTACAAGGAGTATTTGATGGCTCTGGACCTGTACTCACTGAAGTTTAGAAGAATGGAGGTGGAGAATCTTATTGAAACCTATTGAATATTGAAGGGACCAGATAGAGTCGATGTGGAGATGATGCTTCCAATAGTGGGGGAGTCTAGGACCAGAGGGCACAGCCTTCGAATAGAGGGACATCCTTTTAGAATAGAGATGAGTAGTAATTTATTTGGTCAAAGGGTGGTGAATCTCTGAAATTCATTGCCACGAATGGCAGTGGAGGACAAGTCATGGGGTATGTTAGAAGCAGAGGTTGTTAGGTTCTTGATTAGAGAAGACGTCAAAGGTTATCCCTGTCTGTATCCTGGGCAAAGATAGTGAGGCATCACTGAGGGTTTTTTACCTCCCCACAGGAAAAGGCTTCAAGGATTGGCTGGCCTACAGGAGTTTCCCCCTTCTTTAAGACGTGGTGGCTGCAAGTCTTCAGCTTAGAGGCAAGTTTCCCAGACTGCTCAGGCATCTCCTTGGACTTCTCCTGAGCTATAGCTTCCCTCTCTCTAGTTCCTGTGGGATCCCAACTAAACTGGGTTGGGACTCGCACAGTCCCAATGGCCAGAACCAGCTTGTCCACTCTAGAGGACAGGACTAGGTCTCCAAAAGGTCCTAGGTTCCCTCACACTGACAGCTGTCCCCTTTTTTGGTCATTAGTCACAGGAGAGTCTGGGTGCTGGAACGCCATGTTGCCAACAAACCCTCTTACAATGACTAGATTAAACAATGATTTTCCCCTCCCTCCAATTCATGGATGGTTATGCTGGGACAGCCAAGCCTACCTGAGGATCAGGGGTATGAGTGGAGAGTCAATGTAGAAACTAATGTCTTCCACATGATCCCCTATCTTCATCTGCAATTCCAATATCTGTTGCTGCAGAAGCTGCAGGAGGTTGTAAATCTAGTCAGCTCCATCTTAGGTACTAGCTTGCAAAGTACCCAGAACATCTTTCAGGAGTGGTGTCTCAGAAAGGCAGCGTCCATTATTAAAGTCCTCCAGCACCCAGGGCATGTCCTTTTCTCACTGTTACCATCAGGCAGGAGGTACAGAAGCCTGAAGGCAAACCAGGAACAGCTTCTTCCCCTCTGCCATTCAATTCCTAAATGGACGTTGAATCTTTGGACACTACCTCACTTATTTTTTAATATACAGTATTTCTGTTTTTGCACATTTTTATATGTATTCAACATATGTAATTGATTTACCTGTTTGTTTATTATTACTTTTTTCTCTGCTAGATTATGTATTGCATTGAACTGCTGCTGCTAAGTTAACAAATTTCACATCACATGCTGGTGATAATATACCTGATTCTGATTCTGGATCTGCCCGGAACCTAGCAGGCAGCCATCCAGGACCGATGCGGGCAAGGACTGGCTTAACTCTCACAGCAGTATGTCGAACCAAGAGGTGGTTCCTAATACCGGAAAATTACCCGCTCCCTCAGAAGTCCACACAAGCCTTCACCTGCCTCAGGTTCTAACCCCAGGTAAACTCCACTTTCAGCATGGAACCAGAATCTATGGGATTGGGAGTAGTAGCTCCTACTGTCACAGTTCTCCCGATATTGGATGGTCTTAGCAGTTCCCCAGGTGCTGCAGCTTCAGACATTTGGCCCACAGGTGACCTAAATCATCAACCTTGACTCTCATTGGTGGAGAGTCTAGTGCAAACGACCTGCATGGGTTCACTGGATCTTGAGCAGGCAATGGGCTGGTCATGGTCTGAGGTTGAGGAGTGGAACGGCAATGCACAGGAACCAGGCTTGGACCAGCCCTCATCAACCTCCTGAAGTGGTCCCACTTTCACTCTTTATTGAGACAGATGGACTGATTAATCGGAGCCTATAAGTCCTCTGCTGGCTCTCCCAAGACAAGGGAGTTGGAACAAGACAAGGAACTCCCAAGACAGTTCATCTCAGAGTCCATGGTGATATAGCGTGGCCTGGGCCAAGGTCCAAAATTCAATTACGTAGTCAGCCACTGACCATCCCCGATGAATTGTCATCAGGTGGTCTGAGGTTCGACTGGCTCCAGCAGGGTGCTGAAACACCTCCATCATTAGACCATAAGACACAGGAGCAGAATTAGGCCCTCTGGCCCACCGAATCTGCTCCACCATTCAATCAGGACTGATTCTTTTTTTTACTCCTCCTCAACCTCAGTTCCCGGCTTCTCCCCGTAATCTTTGATGCCATGTCCAATCAGGAACCTATCAATCTCTGACTTAATACACCCAGCAACCTGGCCTCCACAGCTGCATGTGGCAAAAAATTCCACAAATTCACCACCCTATGGCTAAAGAAATTTCTTTGCACCTCTGTTTTGAAAGGGTGCTCCTCTAACCTGAGGCTGTGCCCTCTTGTCCTAGACTCCCCCACCATGGGAAACATCTTTTCCACATCTACTCTGTCTAGGCCTTTCAACATTCGAAAGGTTTAATAAGATCCCCCCTCATCCTTCTGAATTCTAGTGAGTACAGGCCCAGAGCCATCAAACATTCCTCATCTGATAAACCTTTCATTCCTGTAATCATTCTTGTGAACCTCTTCTGGACCCTCTCCAATGCCAGCACATCTTTTCTAAGATGAGGGACCCAAAACTGTCCACAATACTCAAGGTGAGGCCTCACCAGTGCCTTATAAAGCCTCAGCATCACATCCTTGCTCTTATAGTCTAGACCTCTTGAAATGAATACTAACATGCCATTTGCCTTCCTCACCACCGACTCAGCCTGGAAGTTAACCTTCATGGTGTTCTGCACAAGGACTCCCAAGTCCCTCTGCATCTCAGATTTTTGGATTTTCTCCCCATGTAGAAAATAGTCTGCAGATTTATTTCTACTATCAAAGTACATGACAATGAATTTTCCAACATTGTATTTCACTTCCCACTTTTTTTGTGCAATCTCCTAATCTGTCTAAATCCTTCTGCATCTGACCTGTTTCCTCAACATTATCTGCTACTCCACCAATCATCATATCATCTGCAAACTTGGCAACAAAGCCATCTATTCTGTCATCTAAATCATTTCTATACAGCACAAAAAGAAATGGTTGCAACACAGACACCTGCGGAACACCACTAGTCACTGGCAGTCAACCAAGAAAAGCAACCTTTTATTCCTACTTGCTGCCTCCTACCTACCAGCCAATGCTCTAACCATCTTGCTCCTGATAAAGGGTTTCGGCCTGAAATGTTGTCATTACCTCCTCCCATAGATGCTGTCCGGCCTGCTGAGTTCTGCCAGCATTTTGTGTTTTTACTCTAACCATCTTAGTGACTTTCCTGTAATGCCATGAGCTCTTAACTTGGTAAGCAGCCTCATGTGTGGCACCTTGTCAAAGGCCTTCTGAAAGTCCAAATATACAACATCCCCTTTATCTATCCTACTTGTAATCTCTTCAAAGAATTGCACCCACTTCTCTTCTGTCCCACACTACAACATCAGGCATACTGCTAGAGTCCTCCACAGTGAAGACTGACACACAATACTCATTTAGTGCATGGTGACCATGAATTGTTCCAAATCCATACAGATCTCTGACCTGTGTCCCCAATGCACGGTGGCCCAGGCCAAGGCTCTTCCAGTCAGAAGAGAGATAATGAAGGCCACCTTTCTATGCTCTGAAGGGAACTGGGACAGATGGAGCTCAAATATTGATGAGCATTGAGTGAGGAAGTCACCACAAGAACCTGGGTCACAGTTGAATCTCTCCGGGGTTGGAAGATGTACTGGCTCCAGAGAGCAACCAACAGTCTCACCCAAGCGACTTTGGTGACACACAGCGACCTGGAGTTAGTGTATCTACAGGCTCTGAAATTTTCCTGCTGTGGCTGGCCACAGCTCTGATTCCCTACAGGTTCATACTGGCTCAATTGTACTGTGATGAGAGTCCTGATAATAGTTTTGACCCAGATGCTGGGGTATCTGAAGCAAAGATCGAGACACAGTATCTAACTGGATCACGAACTGAGCACAAAACAAATGCTAGGCTATTGCACTAGTAGGACTTACAATCGAGCACCAAATCTTAGTTCAGGTGTTCCTTTAAATACTCAATTCTTAGCGTCCAAAACATGATCACCAATTAGCAGGATGGTCCTGAACCCTTAAAGGGCCAATGCCAGGTATCTGTACTCCAGGGAGTTAGAGGGTCTAAACCCCAGAATCTGGCACAGTTGGGAGCGTCTTGTAACAGACTGAGACTGACCCAGCCCAAGACAGGCTGATTTACCTTCATCTGTTGAACCAGAGCTTGATGAGGAACTACTGTGTACTTGTTCTTGCAGAAACATGGCTCCAGGGCAAAATCCTATGCCCTCAGTATTCAGGGTATGCCACTCAGGTGACTGTATGTTCTATAGTAACTACATGTGCTGTGTGTGACTTTATGCACTGTGATTGCCACCTTGGAACCCCGCTTCATTTAGCTGTGTATGTGTGTGGTTTAATGACGATTAAAGTTGAATTTGAAAACATGCTGAGGAAAATAACAGATCTTGATGCTTCTACAAACTGAAAGCTCTTCAGAAGTCAAGAATGAGGCATAAAATTCGCTGCTTATGATCCTTTTATTGAATGGTAGATGGAGCTCGTCAGCCAAAGAAGGCAGTCCATCTAAGAGAGGGAAAACTCTGATTTCAAACCTCTGCTGCCTTGCAGCCATACCCACTCATGGGAAAGGCTTCAGGAGTAAACCCTGAGGACAAATCCAGAGCTGGAGTCCCTAAGGCAGTCTGACGTTGTCTTCAACCTCGTTCTGGCAACTCCTGCGACAACACTGGTGCCAAGCTGTACCGGCACTTGCCCTTCCCTTGGACAACATCGGTGTCATGGAGAGGGGAGACTTGCTGCTTGGGCAACTGCTGGTCTTCCAAACAACCTTGCCCAGGCCTGCGCCCTGGAGAGGACACTCCAGTGGTCTTTCCAGATGCAGATCCATGATCTCGCAAGACTAACGGATGCCACTATTGAATGTTACAAGAACAAAGAAGACAAAGGGAGAAGGAGCAAGAGGAGAGAGAACGAAGAGAGAACAATGGGGAAGAGAGCCTAGGGTAAAGGAGAAAGACTAAGCTGGTTAGACTTCTTATACTAGACTACAGAACCCGTAAATTCCATTGAAATTCCAATAAATAATAGTTAAACAATCCAATAGCCAGAGTCAAGTAATGTGACATTTGCTATTGAAACCAAGACATTTCCAGAAAAATACAGAGGCAACTGTAGCCACTGGAAACTCACTGAACAATTTACAATAAATAGGTAATTATATAAAAAATAGAAGCAAGCAAAAGAAAGTTCAACAACAATTCCACAACTAAATCCAACATAAAGGATCAGCCATGATCTTATTGAACAGCAGAGCAGCCTCGAGATGCCTTTATTACTTCAGTCCTGTGCAGCATGTCTCTGTGTAAAAATCCTACCCGAAACATCAACCCAAAGCTTCCTCCATTCACTTTAAGAGGATGCCCTCTGGTACTAACCATATCTAATCGGGGGAAAGGGCTTGGGCTGTCCAAGCTATCTCTCCTTCTTATTATCTTGTACACCTCAATCAAGTCCAATTCTCACCCTCTTTCACTCCAAAGAGAAACTCTTGAACTGGCTCAGCCTTTTTCCTCATAGACATGCTCGGATTCTTTTTTGAAATAAGTGGTCAAGTAAATGTTGAGAGAAGTATTGACAATAAGAGGTAAATGGAGTAAGTAAATAGATTTTTGTTTCTTTATCTGATATTATATAAAAGGATAGAGATTTCAAGTGGGTGGCAAAAGATTTGCAACAATGGTAACAGTGAGTAAGTTTAAAGAATCTATTATTATGCCTGGTCCCATGGACCGACACCTGAACCATAGCCCTCCATACCCCTCCCATCCATATACCTGTGCAAACTTCTTTGAAATATTTTCAACTGAACCCACATCCACCCTTTCCTCTGGTAGCTCGTTCCACACTCTCACACACTCTGAATGAAGAAGTTCTCCCTCATGTTCCCCTTAAACTTCCACCTTTCACCCTTAACCCATGACCTCTAGCTGTAAACTCACCCAACTTTAGTGGGAAAAATCCTGCTGACTCTTATCCTATCGATCCCACTCATAATTTTATTTCTACATCTATCAAATCTCCCCTCGTTCTCCTACGCTCCAAGGAATATAGTACTAACCTGTTCAGTCTTTCCCTATAATTCAGGTCCTCCGGTCTCGGCAGCATCTTTGTAAATTTTCTCTGCACTCTTTTGACCTTGTTGATACCTTTCCTGTGCATAGGTAACCAGAACTGCACATGATATTCCAAATTTGGCCTCAGTAACTTCAACATAACATCCCAGCCCCTGCACTAAATATTTTGATTTATGAATATTAATCTGCCTGGAACTCCCTTTCTTATTCCTGTCTACCTGTGACACCACAGAAATACAATCTCTTCATGCTTTAGAATGTATAATATATGTATCTGGGAAAAGATTATTTAATCATCACCCCCGTCTTTGTAACAGACAATCTGCATCAGGATTTCAGCCCTTCTCCCCGTGGATGTTCCTCGACCCGCAGATTGTTTCCACGCAAACACATTCAATTGTGCTGTACAAAAAGAATTAGTTGCATTCTTGTGGAGAAATGCCAAGAACCTAAGTTAAACTCTTGAATGGGCTGGCACAGACATGATGGGCCAATTACCTTCCTTCTGTGCCGTTGCCAGATTCTGTGGAAAAGTAGCAATTACTGCTACACAAAATTCATTAATGGGTTACAAATCGGAAAGAGTTGTTGAAGAAGACCACACACAAAGTGCTGCGCAGGTTGGGCCAAGACCCTTGATCAGGACTGGAAAGGAAGGGGGCAGATCCAGAAGAAGAGGGTGGGGGGGTTGAGAGGAAAGGGTGCAAGCTGGCAGAGGATAGGTGATGCGGAAGGGACGAAGAAGAAGGAAGCTATTAAGGGATAGAAGATAGGTAAATCCAAATCTCCTTTCAAATGTCTCAGCTGACTATGAAGAACTGACCAGACAGAAGTCCTCTGTAGGCCTTGCAAATGCATCGCGCTGTATTGTGAACACCTTTGTTACAGTACATCCGGCACCCCAAAGGAAGAAAATCCCTTCTATTTCCATCCTGGGTGAGTCGAATCAAGAGATTACTGTAAAAGACCGCTGCTGCTTGTGTGAGCTTTTAACAAGAGCTTTAAGACTGGAGGCAAGTTCTGCCCAGTCTTTGCCCAGCTCAAGTGCTGAAGCAGATTAAGCCTCAATACTTCAGTCTGACACTTGCTTGAGTGTGATTCAGTCATCTCTTTCTGCCTCTATGAATTGGCAATAATTATGTTCACTAATGTGTGAAAGCCTCAGGATGAGTCAGGAACATTGCACTTTATACACAGGCAGTGTATTCCTCACATGAAAGGCAGCCAGGAAAAATCTCCCACACACGAAGATGTGTTGCAGTTCCCAACAGTTGCTACGGTCGTTGTTACTCAAAAGTACCAGTGGTGTGGCAGAATACTCAATGTCCATTTTATTAAATACCCCTCACTGGTACTTCAGCTGCTGTAGCCCATCCATACAGAGATGGTTTTTATGAGTTACTGATGCCTTCCTGTTAGCTTGAGCCAGTCTGGCCATTCTCCTCTGACCTCTCTCATTAACAGGGCATTTTTGCCCACAGATCTGTCGCTCTCTGGACGTTTTTTGTTTTTCGCACCATTCTCTGTAAACTCTAGAGACTGTTGTGTGTGAACATCACAGGAGATCAACAGTTACTTAGATTTTCAAACCACCCCGTCTAGCACCAACCATCATTCCATGGTCAGAGTCACTTAGATCACATTTCTTCCTGTCATATACATATATGACATACGTACTACATATACCTGTCTGGACACGCCCCCCTCCCCCGCTGACTGCTCCTGTGGCTCCTCCCACTGACCATGGCTCCTCCCACGGACCCCGGTATAAAGGCGATTGGAGACACCGCCCCGGCCTCGGTCTCCAGGATGCAGTGTGATGGTCAATTGCTGCTTGTTCTTTCTTCCAGTCAATAAAAGCCTATATCTCGCCTCACGTCTCCAAGAGTTATTGATGGTGCATCACTTCCCCATTATGATGTTTGGTCTGAACCTCTTGATCATGTCTGCATGCCTTTATGCATTGAGTTGCTGTCACATGATTGGCTGATTAGTTATTTGCATTAACAAGCTGGTGTACTAGTGTAACTAATAAAGTGGGTGTGGTATAGTAACTATTGACTCCAGTAATACCCAGCAGCCTTCAAGCTGCTTCTGAATGTAGCTTACAAGCAGCACAGCTTTCCCCATGTGATCCATGAACCTCACAACCTGAATGTCTTTGGAAGGTGGGTGGAAGCCAGGGCACCGGTTCATGGAGAGAATATACAAGCTCCTTACGGGCAGCGGTGAGAATTGAACCCAGGTCACCGACATAATAGTGTTTATTCATTACCCCTCAACTTCATTGTCCTTCCTTCTCCTCAAAACCTTTGTCACAAGAGCCAGTCAACCTCTGTTTTAAATGTACACAATGACTTGTCCTCAATAACCATCTGTTGCAATGAATTCCACAGGTTTACTACTTCATCTCTGTTCTAAAGGGATGTCCCTCTATTCTGAGGCCGTGTCCTCTGGTCCTAGCTTCTCCCACTACAGAAAACATCCTCTCCACATCCACTTTCATTGAGACACCCCCCCCCAATTCTTTTCATCTCCAGCAAGTATAGGCCCAGAGCCATCAAACACGCCTCATACCGTACATTAGCCCTAAACACAGCATTTCTTGACAACACATACAAAATGCTGGAAGAACTCATCAGGTCACACATTCATCCTTTCATTCCTGGCGTCAAGCACACACAGATGACAGGGCAATGTTGATTGGACTAATTTAAAACTCTCATCTTGACTACACTGAGCGGCAAGAGTGGTATCCATCAATACTAAGGAGCTTGCATTGGAAGGTAAATAGATAGATAGCTACTTTATTGATCCCAAAGGAAATTAGAATGCCACAGGAGCATCATAAGTGCACAGATATATAAATATTAGGAGTAAGAAAGAATAAAAAGTAAGTTACCTCAAACAGTCTAACAGGAGGGGTCGTCACTTCCCCGGCTATAGGTTGACTCATTATAGAGCCTAATGGCCGAGGGTAAGAATGACCTCATATCATGCTCTTTGCAGCAGCGCAGTTGTCTTAGTCAATTACTAAAAGTGCTCCTCTGTTCAGCCAAGGTGGCATGCAGAGAGTGAGAAACATTATCTAGAATTGTCAGGATTTTCCGTAGGGTTCTTTGTTCCGCCACAGCCTCCAGTGTGTCCAGTTTGACTCCCATAACAGAGCCAGCCTTTCTAATCAGTTTATTGAGCCTGTTGTTCATGCCATTGCCCCAGCACACCACCGCATAGAAGATTGTCTGTGACAACAGACCGGTAGAACATGTGAAGCAGTGGCCTGTGTACCCCAAAGGACCTCAGTCTCCTCGGGAAGTAGAGGTGACTCTGGCCCATCTTGTACACGGCTTCTGTGTGTTGATGCTCCACTCAAATCTGTTAGCCAGGTGCACCCCCAAGTACTTTTAGTCATCACCACATCCACGTCCACACCATCAATAGTAACAGGGAGCAGTGCAGGCTTAGTCTTCCTAAAGTCCATCACCACCTCCTTTGTCTTACTGATGTTGAGCTGCAGATGATTCAGCTTGCACCATTTGACAAAGTCATCCACCAGGACCCTGTATTCATCCTCCCATCCTCCCTTTATACACCCAACTGTTGCTGAGTCATCAGAGACTTTCCACAGATGAGATCATTCAGTGATCGAAGTCTGAGGTATACAGGGTAAACAGGAAAGGAGCCAGTGCAGCCCCCTGTGAGGCCCCAGTACTGCTCATATCCATGTCTGACACACAGCTCTGAAGCAACACAAACTGGTCTGTCAGTCAGGTAGTCCATTATTGTGGTGAACTACATGTGCCTGTCTGGACACGCCCCTGCTGTATAAATAATATAACTCAGTGTTGTGTTGTATTGTCTGAGGTATACAGGGTAAACAGGAAAGGAGCCAATACAGACCCCTGTGAGGCCCCAGTACTGCTCATAACCATGTCTGACACACAGCTCTGAAGCAACACAAACTCTGGTCTGCCAGTCAGGTAGTCCATTATCCAGCATACAATAGAAGTGCCAACCTGCACTGAATGGAGCTTTACCCCCAGCAATGAGGGTTGTATGGTATTGAAGGCACTTGAGAAATAAAGAAACATGACCCTCAGTGCTGCCCTGCTTATCCAAATGGAAGTAGGCTCTGTTCAGCAGGCAGACGACAGCATCATCAACTCCAATGTACTCCTCGTAGGCAAACTGCAGGGGATCGAGGGCTGATCTGACCAGGGGTCAGAGGTGAGCCAGGACCAACCCTTCCAGGGTCTTCATGGTGTGAGGACAGGGCCACTGGACAGTAGCCATTCAAGACTTTTGGTTGGCCCTTCTTGGGTACTGTGACCACACATGATGTTTTACAAACAGTCGGGGCATTTTGATATGCTGAGATTCTCACACAAATAAGGCTGGCTCTGTGTATTGAACCTTGGAACACGATTAAGAGAGGGTCCAGGCGAACTATTTTGCCATTGAGCACAGTGACAGCTACCTTCTTTTCTGTTAATCAACGCTGAAGTTGTTTGTGTATACAGTGAGTCACCCTTCACAGTATAATGGCTAAAGAAGAATGTTTTTCCTCAAATCCCACTGAAACTTGTATTTGTTACTTTAAATTGATGCCCTCAGGTTTCAGATGGCTTCTCTATGGGCTAAGGTTTTTCAATATCCAAACTATCCATCACCCTTATAACTGTACATCTCCTTCACACCCTCAGTTTGATGTGCTCTGAGGGAAAACAAGCCTAACCTCCAAAAGAAAGGTTCCATCTTGGTGAACTGCACCCTCTCTCACAGTCAGGTGACCATAGCTGCATCAGAATCAAGATAATTATTATCACAATCTTATAAAAGACCATAAGCTATAGGAGCATAATTAGGCCATTTGGCCCATCAAGTCTGCTCCAGCATTTCACCACGACTGATCCATGTCCCTTTTAGTCCTCAGTCTCCTACTTTCACCCTGTTGTAGGGTAACGTAATTGGGAGAAATGTACATAATTCTCAGACGCTGACATTGAGTTGAGGTTCACTCTCAGAGGTTGGTCTGACATGATGACGTAATTTATGTACAGCTTTTACCACACTTTGTGTTCAGTATTTGGAGTTCAATAAATGAGTTGTGAAAACCTACATTGGTGACCCCGATGTTCCAGGACAATTCCAGAGTTATTGAGCATGTCAGCCAATGCAGTCACTTTGAAACTGCCAGAGGTTTGGGAGCAAAAATGAGCTTGCTTTGTAGAAGCTGAGGCCCAGTTCAGGCTGTGAGAAATCACCACCGACAACACCAATTATTTCTATGTGGTAGTGTCGCTCAGCAATTCCACAGCTGTGAGAGTGGTGAGTATACTACAACACTCATCTGAACACAATGAACACTGATCGCTGAAAACTTACCTTTTACAAACTTTTGGACTATCGAACTCTGAGAGCGCCAAACAGATGAACATCCTTGCCTGGCCTCAGCAACACTAGGCCTTCAGAGCGATTGGACCACACGCTGTCTCTCCTGGGAAATCACCATCCTTGCTTTATTTCCAAGGAACTCTTCATGCAGCAAATGCCTGATCAAGTTTGTAGAGCCCTTGCTAATGCACCTACGATGGAGCAGAGGAAGCTTTCTAAAACGGCCGATAGTCGACACTCAGCCAGGCAGAGGTACATAATTCCTCCTCCTTTCCTTGCCTCAATAAGCCTGGTCAGCAAGGCCTCTAAACAGACAACACTGGCGCTGTGTTTTCACCACGGCTAACTTTGGTACGAACGCTGGGAGGTTCCGACCACCTTGCAGCTTCAACAGTGCCAACAGACTGGGACATCAGAGGTCAGTGAACATTGTGGTTCCAGCCGCCAGGGTTGTCTACTGTTCATTACGGATACCCTTTCAGGGTGACGCTTCCTGTGTGACTCAGGTGCTCAAGTGAGTGTGCTGCCCATTGATGAGAATGCAAACCTCACTGGAGGCCGCCTCACTGCGACAGAATCCAGACTTACAGGACCTGATGGATGATGCTCTGCTTCAGCAGGCGATGTTACACATGGGGCTTGGTCCTTGCTAAAGTTGCCAGACCTCTGCTCGGTGCAGGTTTCCTGTGTACTGTTAGTCGACCTTACAAACTGCAGGTTTGTGGATGTCAAGGCTTTGGGTTGGTACCCTGCTCTCCCTGAGGTTTCCCCACAACTCTGTCAAGTGCATGCACCACCATATGTGAATTTACTTGACTGCTGGGCAAATTCCCAGACCTCACCAAGCCCACATTCTCCATGACTGTCATAAAACTTGGGGTTGAGCACCACATTCCCACAAATGGCACACCTGTCCACGTCCGTGCGCATAGACTGGACCCAGAAAAGATGGCAACCACGAAGGCTGAGTTTGCCAACACAGAAAGACTTGGCATTGCATGCCAAACAAATAGGCCCTGGGCTTTGCCCCTCCATATGGTCCCTCAGTTGCCGCCCATGTGGTGATTATTGACAGTTAATGAGGCCACCACCCCCGATCGTTACCTGGTCCTATAATGATCAGTGATTTAATTTCTGATATCACAACCACCTAGTTGGCCTCTCAACAGCATTCCATCCTCCTCAGTAAATTCAATTCCTTTCCACCTATTCCTACCTCCCATCATGATGTATAGCACTCTTGGGTTCCTACAACCCGCCTCATTTGTTTTCGTCCAACTTCCACTTAGGCCCCCTTATGAAGGCCTGTTCTGCATTTCCGAACGGAGAAAAAAGACTTTTATCATAGACCAGAGGGGTAAACCTGAATGTATTTCCCTTAAACCAGCTCACCAAGATTTAGAGGTTTCTACTACCATGCCCCTGGCAACACACAGGACCATGAGTACGTCACTACTTCTCTGACAAGCCAGAGGCACCTGCTGTTCCTCCACGCCAATGAGCACTGCTCCTCCAAGCTCCAGACAGGCTCACAGTGTCAGCCTTACTGAATTCTGGGGGGGGGGGGGGGGGTGGCCTGTGTAGGATAACAAAATTGGTGAAAATGTACATAATTCACAACCACTGACATTGAGTTGAGGTTTCACTTTAAGGGACTGGTCTGATGTGATGATGTTAATACATAAGGTTTCTACTGCGTTTTGTGTTCAGTGTTTGGAGTACAATAATTGAGTTGTTGCAGTTTTCTTAAACGTAAGACGCCTTTTTATATTTGTGAGAACCTACACTGTAACGCTTTATTTCTTGACTAATCAAGAATTTATCACACTCTGCCTTAAATATACCTAAAGACTTGGCCTCCACTCCTGCCTGTGGCAATGAATTCCACGGATACACCACTCTACAGCTAAGGAAATTCCTCCTCATCTCTGTTCTAAATAGACATTCGGAGACTGGTTTCTCTGGTCTTAGACACTCCCACCATAGGAAACAGCTTCTCCAGATCCACTCTGTCAAGTCTTTTTAACATTCGATAGGTTTCAATGAGAACACCCCCCCCCCCCACACTTCTTCTGAATTCCAGTAAGTAAAGGCCCAGAAACATCTAAAGCTCCTCATTTGATAAGCCTTTCAATCTCAGAACGATAGTCCTGAATGTCCTTTGAACACTCTCCAATATCAGCACAACCTTTCTTAGATAATGGGGCCAAACCTGCTCTCGATACTCCAAGTTAGGCCTCACTTATGCCTTATAAAGCTTCAACATTACATCCTTGTTTTTATATTCTAGTCCTCTTGAAATGAATACTAACATTGCATTTGCCTTCCTCACCACCTGCAGATTACTATTTACAGAATCCTGCACAAGGACTCCCAAATCCCTTTGCATCTCAGAATTTTTAATTCCTTCTCCATTTAGAAAATAGTCCACACTTTTAGTTCTTCTATCAAAGTGAATGACCATACATTTCCCAACACAGTATTCATCTGCCACTTCTTTGCCTATTCTCCTAATCTATCTAAATCCTTCTGTGGCATCTCTGCTTCTTCAACACTACCTGCCCCTCCACCTTTCTTCATATCACGTGCAATCTTGCCCACAAATTAAATCAATTCTGTCATCCAAATTGTTGACGTAGACCTAACACAGACCCCTGTGGAACTCCCAACAGCTAACTACAAATGCCTCCATTTATTCCCAACTCTTGCCAATCAGCCAATACACTATCCATGCTAGTGTCTTTCCTGGGCTCTTAACTTGCTAAGCAACCTCATGTGCAGCACATTGTCAAAAGCCTTCTGAAAATCCAAGTATATAACATCCACCAAACCTCCTTTGTCTCTTCTTCAAAGAATTCCAACAGACTTGTCAGGCAAGATTTTCCCTTGAAGAAACCATGCTGACTTTGGCCTATTTTGTTGTGTGCTCCAAGTACCCCAAAGCCATATCTTTAACAATCAACTCCAACATCTTCCCAACCACTGAAGTCCGACTAACTGGCCTAGAGTTTCCTTTCTTTTGCCTCTCTCCCTTCTTGAAGAGTGGAGTGACATTTGCAATTTTCCATTCCTCCAGAACCATGCCAGTGTCTTCTGATTCTTGAGAGATCATTGCTAATGCCTCCACAATATCTTCAGGCACCTCGTTGTAGACGATTGTCCATATGCTTTATCTATCTTCAGATCTTTCAATTTCCCAAGCCACTTCTTCCAGGCAATGGTAACTTCACTCATTTCTCCCCCCTGACACTCTTAGGCTTGTGGCAAACTGCTAGTATCTTCCACAGTGAAGACTGGTGCAAAAAATTTGTTCAGTTCATCCGCCATTTCCTTGTTCCCTATTACTACCTCTCCAACATCATTTTCCAGTGGTCTGATAGTTACACTCACCTCTCTTTTACGCTTTATATATCTGAAGAAACTTTTGGTATCCTTTTCCATATTATTGGCTAGCTTACTTTCATATTCCATTTTTCCTTCTTTGTGACTTTTTATTTGCCTTCTGTTGGTTTTTAAAGGCTTCACAATCCTCTAACTTTCCACTAATTTTTGTTCAATTATATGCCCTCCCTTTAGGTTTTATGTTAGTTTTTTACTTCCCCGTCAGCCATGTTTGCATTATCCTGCCTCGAGAATACTTCTTCTTTTGAATGTATCCATCATGTGCCTTCCAATTGCTTCCAGAATCTCCAGCCATTGCTATTCTGCCATCATTCCTGCCAGTATCCTTTTCCAATAAATTTTGGCCAGCTCCTCTCTCATGTCTCTGTAACTCCCTTTATTCCACCTGACCTACATCTGACTTTAGCTTCTCCTTCTCAAACTTCAGGATGAATTCTATCATATTATGATCACTGTCTCCTAAGGACTCCTTTACCTTAAGCTCTCTAATCAATTCCAGTTCTTTCTACAGCACCCAATCCAGCTGATCCCCTAGTGGGTTCAACCATGAACTGCTTCAAAAAGCCATCTTGTAGGCATTCTGCAAATTCCTCCTCTTGATATGGAACGCCAACCTGATTTTCCCAATCTACACGCATATTGAAATCCTCCATGACTATCCTAACATTGCTCTTTTGGCACGCATTTTCAATCTTCTGTTGTAACTTGCAGCCCACATCTTTCCTACTCTTTGGAGGGAGGTCTGTATATAACTCCCATCAGGGTCTTTTTATCCTTGATGTTTCTTAGCTCTACCCACAATGATTCAGCACCTTCCGATCTATGTCACCTCTTTCTAATGATTTAATTTCAAGTTTTACCACTCACTTTGTCTACCTACCTGTCCTTTCAATACAATATGTATCCTTGGATGTTAAGTTCCCAGCTATAATCTTCTTTCAGCCACAGTTCATTGAGCCCACAACGTCAACTATGCCAATCTGTTACTATGCTATAAGCTCATCTACCTTATTCCATATACTGCATGCATTCAAATACAACATGTTCAGTCCTCTATTATCACCTGTTACGAACCCTGTAACTGGGTCACTTACCAGCAAAGATAGAGAGGCCCGTTGAAGTCTGATGGTACTATTTTTAGAAGTCTTTATTTATAAAGGGTCACAAAAATAAGATTAATACAGACATTCAGCTAAAATACGTCATCAATACTCAATCTAAAAACGCGGGTATAATAATAATCAATTAAGCAATAGCTCTATCGTTTGTCTAGGGGATATTGTATTATCTGATGGAAAGATAAAAGTCACTGTCCTTTCAAGCTGCAGCTCTTTGGGTTTAAGAGAGAGATGGTTTGAAACTTGCCCGGGTCTTTATGAGGCCAATCCATTGAGTCGGGGGGAGTTGGTTCCCCGTTGTTAGTTCAACGTCGTTTTCTGTGGTACCAGCCACCAGCTTCCAGGCAAGGGAACCAAACGCACGTGGCTTCCTTCAAATGGCTTCCCGCTATTATGGAATTGCTAGCGTTTCTTCTGGTGTGTCTGAAGGGGTTGTTCACCCAGACCCTCTTTTATACTTCCTCACGGGTCTCAGATGTCAATCAGGTTGGGATGATGCAATCTCTCTCTCAACCAGCCCACTTTGCCCGAGGGCTTGCACGTAGCATAGTCCCCAATCCACAAACGTTGTCTCCAGGAGACAATGGCCATGTCTCTCTCTCTCATTTCCTGGGTCCTCTGACCCAACCCAATAATGCTCTTGCGATTCTCACAAAGGAGGGGGCTCCCCCACACCCTTCGGCCCCTCAGAGCTGGGGTACATTCATAACACACCCTTTTCAGTTTTGTCCCACTTTTACATTGCAACTCATCCCATTAACTGTAATCATCCTGACTTCACTCAGGAGTTCGGATTGCACCCAAATAGTGAACAGAAACATGAGTAGCGACTTCCCAAAGGTCTGCGATTGAAGATTAAAAAAGGCCGCGCTTCTTGGCAGTCGTGTGATGTGAAATTGGTGGTTTTGAGGCAGCATTACATAAAATCACTATAAATTATAAAATAAGTATATAGAGAAAAAAATGAGGTAGTGTTCCTGGAGTGGTTAGAAATCTGATGGCAGAGGGAAAGAAACTGTTGAGGGTGGCTCTTCAGGCTCCTGTACCTCCTCTTGGTATTAACAAGAAGAGAGGATGTGTACACAGTAGTCCATTGATATAACCAATATGTTATAAAGTAGTACTGTGAACTCTATGTTCTAATGAAGTTACAAAGTGGTACCATGAAATCTACGATTTTACGTTCTCCACTTCAGTTAATTTTCATGCTCCAACCTCAGCTACCGCCTTTAGGAGTCTGTGCACTTGTACACCCAGGACCCTCTCTTCCTCCGTACTTCTTAAGGCCCTACTATTCATGGTGCAATGAAGACCTCCCAAAAATAAACCCTAGCAGCAGAGTCCTCTACTAACTGGACAGAAACTGTTCTAACTGCAGGTTAATTGGTCACATGGCATAGTTGAGCAATACAGGCTTGGTGGACCAAAAGGCCCTGTATCTCTGACTAAATCTCTTCTCCCTCCCTCTCTTCCCCCTATCTCTTCTCCCTTCTGCCATCTGGGAAAAGGCTCCGAAGCACTCGGGCTCTCACGACCAGACTATGTAACAGTTTCTTCCCCCAAGCTATCAGACTCCTCAATACCCGAAGCCTGGACTGACACTTTGCCCTACTGTCCTGTTTATTATTTATTGTAATATCTGCACTGTTTTGGTGCACTTTATGCAGTCCAGTGTAGGTCTGTAGTCCAGTATAGCTTTCTCTGTGTTTTTTTTTATTACGTAGTTCAGTCTAGTTTTTGTACTGTGTCATGTAAACCATGGTCCTGAAAAAACGTTGTCTTATTTTTACTATGCACTGTACCAGCAGTTATGGTCAAAATGACAATAAAAGTTGACTGGACTTGACTTGACTTGACTTAAATTGACTTAAATAAATGCAGAGGCCAATGGCATTACTATTCCCTTCGCAAAAGACAGTACTGCACTGAGGAATGGTTGAAGGCATCGGTCAACGAGGATCCCCACGGTTCTGGAAATGCCATCTTCTCACTGCTATCATCAGCCGGAAGGTATAGAAGTCCCACGCCACACCAACAGGTCAGCAATAGATACTTCCCTACAATCAACAGCTTCTTCATCTGGCACAACCTGAACAGTGAAACACAGCCGAACATTTCATGCACATCCAACCTCTTGTTTTTAATTACGTTTTGCAACAAGTGTCTATCTTTTTCTGCACCGTCTTGTATAATTTATGTATAACTTACATTGGTACTTTGGTATTGGTTAATTATTATTACATAGAGAGGAGCTAAAGGCAAGTAGTCACTCTGGGGCCTGGGGAGACAGACAAGTGGGTAACAGTCAGGAGAGGGAAGGGCAAGAAGCAGATGCTAAAGAGTACCCCTGTGGCTCTCCCCCTGAACAATAAGTACTCCTGCTTGAGCACTATTGGGGGAGATGGCCTACCTGGGGGAAATAACAGTACAGAGTCTGGCCCTGTGGCTCAGAAGGGTAGGGAAAGGAAGAGGAAGGCAGTAGTGATAGGAGACTCTATATTCAGGGGGTCAGACAGGCAGTTCTGTGGATGCAGGAAAGAAACTCGGATAGTAGTTGGCCTCCCAGGTGCCAGGGTCTGGGACGTTTCTGATCGCGTCCACAATACCTTGAAGTGGGAAGGAAAACAGTCAGAGGTCATGGTACATATTGGTACCAACGACATAGGTAGGAAAAGGGAAGAGGTCCTGAAAACAGACTACAGGGAGTTAGGAAGAAAGTTGAGAAGCAGGATCTCAAAGGTAGTAATCTCGGGATTACTGCCTGTGCCACATGACAGTGAGTATAGGAATAGAATGAGATGAAGGATAAACAGATGGCTGAGGGATTGGAGCAGGGGGCAGGGATTCAGATGTCTCTATCATTGGGACCTCTTCTGTGGCAGATGCGACCTGTACAAAAAGGACAGGTTGCACTTGAATCCCAGGGGGACCAATATCCGGCCGGGGAGGTTTGCTAAGGCTTTTGGGGAGGGTATAAACTAGAATTGCTGGGGTTGGGAACCAAACTGAAGAAACGGAGGAAGAGGTGGTTGGCTCACAAATAGAGAAAGCTTGGGGAAAGTGCAAAAGGGAAGATAGGCAGGTGATAGAGAAGGTATGCGCTCAGCCCAATGGTTTGAGATGTGTCCATTTTAATGCAAGGAGTAGTATGAACAAAGCGGATGAGCTTAGAGCATGGATCAATATTTGGAGCTATGACGTTGCAGCCATTACGGAGACTTGGATGGCTCAGGGGCAGGAATGGTAACTACAAGTGCCAGGCTTTAGATGTTTCAGAAAGAACAGGGAGGGAGGCAAAAGAGCTGGGGGCGTGGCACTGTTGATCAGAGATAGTGTCACGGCTGCAGAAGAGGAGGACGTCATGGAGGGGATATCTGCGGAGTTTCTGTGGGTGGAGGTTAGGAACAGGAAGGGGTCAATAACCCTACCTGTTTTTTTTTTATATAGACCACCCAGTAGTAACAGGGACATCAAGAAGCAGGTAGGGAGACAGATTCTGCAAAGGAGTAATAATAACAGGATTGTTGTGGTGGGAGATTTTAATTTCCTAAATATTGATTGGCATCTCCCTAGAGTGAGGGGTTTAGATGGGGTGGAGTTTGTTACGTGTGTTCAGGAAGGTTTCTTGACACAATGTGTAGATAAGACTGCAAGAGAAGAGACTGTACTTGATCTGGTATTGGGAAATGAACCTGGTCAGGTGTCAGATCTCTCAGTGGGAGAGCATTTTGGAAATAATGATCACAATTCTATCTCCTTTATCATAGTATTGGAGAGGGATAGGAATAGACAAGTTAGGAAAACGTTTAATTGGAGTAAGGGGAAATATGAGGCTATCAAGCAGAAACTTGGAAACAGATGTTCTCAGGGAAACGTGCAGAAGAAATGTGGCAAATGTTCAGAGGATATTTGCGTGGGGTTCTGAGTAGGTACATTCTAATGACACAAGGAAAGGATGGTAGGGTACAGGAACAGTGCTGTACAAAGGATGTTGTAAATCTAGTCAAGAAGAAATGAAGAGCTTACGAAAGGTCCAAAAAACTAGGCAATGATAGGGATCTAGAAGATTATAAGGCTAGCAGGAAGGAGTTTAAGAATGAAATTAGGAGAGCCAGAAGTGATCTTGAGAAGGCCTCAGTGGACAAGATTAAGGAAAACCCCAAGGCATTCTCCAAGTATGTGAAGAGCAAGAGGATAAGACGTGACAGAATAGGATCAAACAAATGTGACAGTGGAAAAATGTGTATGGAGCCGAAGGAGATTGCAGAGGTACTTAATGAATACTTTGCTTCAGTATTCACTACGGAAAAGGATCTTGGCGATTGTAGGGATGACTTGCAGCAGACTGAAAAGCTTGAACATGTAGATATTAAGGAAGAGGATGTGCTGAAGCTTTTGGAAAGCATCAAGTTGGATAATTCTCCGGGACCGGACAGGACGTACCCTAGGCTACTGGGGGAGGCGAGGGAGGAGATTGCTGAGCCTCTGGTGATGATCTTTGCATCATCAATGAGGATGGGAGAGGTTCTGGAGGATTGAAGGGTTGCAGATGTTGTTATATTATTCAAGAAAGGGAGTACTGATAACCCAGGAAATTATAGACCAGTGAGTCTTACTTCAGTGGTTGGCAACTTGATGGAGAAGATCCTGAGAGGCAGGATTTATGAACATTTGGAGAGGCATAGTATGATTAGGAATAGTCAGCATGGCTCTGTCAAAGGCAGGTTGTGCCTTATGAACCTGATAGAATTTTTTGAGGACGTGACTAAACACATTAATGAAGGTAGATCCGTAGATGTAGGGTATATGGATTTCAGCAAGGCATTTGATAAGGAACTCGTTGCAAGGCTGATTGAGAAAGTAAGGAGGTATGGGATCCAAGGGGACATTGCTTTGAGGATCCAGAACTGGCTTGCCCACAGAAGGCAAAGAGCGGTTGTAGACGGGTCATATTCTGCATGGAGGTCGATGACCAGTGGTGTGCCTCAGGGATCTGTTCTGGGACTTCTATTCTTCATGATTTTTATAAATGACCTGGATGAGGAAGTGGAGGGATCAGTTAGTAAATTTTCAGATGACACAAAGGTTGGAGGTGTTGTGGATAGTGTGGAGGGCTGTCAGGGGTTACAGTGGGACATTGATAGGATGCAAAACTGGGCTGAGAAGTGGCAGATGGAGTTCAACCCAGATAAGTGTGAGGTGGTTCATTTTGGTAGGTCAAATATGATGGCAGGATATAGCATTAATGGCAAGACTCTTGGCAGTGTGGAGGATCAGAGGGATCTTGGGGTCTGAGTCCATAGGACACTCAAAGCTGCTATGCAGGTTGACTCTGTAGTTAAGAAGGCATATAGTGCATTGGCCTTCATCAATCGTGGGATTGAGTTTAAGAGCCGAGAGATGATGCAGCTACATAGGACCCTGGTCAGATCCCACTTGGAGTACTGTGCTCAGTTCTGGTCGCCTCACTATAGGAAGGATGTGGAAACCATAGAAAGGGTGCAGAGGAGATTTACAAGGATGTTGCCTGGATTGGGGAGCATGTCTTATGAGGAAAGGTTCAATGAACTCGGCCTTTCCTCCTTGGAGTGACGGAAGATGAGAGGTAACCTGATAGAGGTGTACAAGATAAGGAGAGGCATTGATTGTGTGGATAGTCAGAGGCTTTTTCCTGGGGCTGAAATTGCTAGAATAAGAGGGCACAGTTTTAAGGTGCTTGTAAGTACGTTTGTAGGCACAGAGGAGATGTCAGGGGTAATTCACCACCCTTTGGCTGAAGAATTTTCTCCACATCTCTGTTTTGAAAGAGAGCCCCGCTATCTTGAGGCTGTGCCCTCTTGTCGTAGACTCTCCCACCATGGGAAACGTCCTTCCCACATTTACTCATTCTAGGCCTTTCAACAATGAGATTCCCCCTCATCCTTCTGAATTCCGGTGAGTACCGACCCAGAGCCATCAAAGATTCCTTGTATGATAACCCTGGAATCACCCTTGTGAACCTCCTCCAATGCCAGCACATCTTTTCTAAGATGAGGGGCCCAAAACCGTTCACAATCCTCAAGGTGAGGCCTCACCAGTGCCTTATAAAGCCTCAGCATCACATTCCTGTTCTTGTATTCTGGATCTCTTGAAATGAATGCTACATTACATTTGCCTCCCTCAACACTGACACAAACTGCAAGTTAAATTTTAGGATGTTCTGCACAAGGACTCCCAAGTCTCTTTGCATCTCAGATTTTTGGATTCTCTCCCTGTTTAAAAAGTAGTCTGCACATTTATTTCTACTACCAAAGTGCATGGCCATGCATTTTGCAAAATTGTATTTCATTTCCCACTATCTTGCCCATTCTCCTAATCTGTCTAAGTCCTTCTGGATCCTACCTGTATCCTGAACACTACCTGCCCCTCTGCCAATCTTCATATCATCTGCAAACTGGCAACAAAACCATCTATTCCATCATCTAAATTATTTATATACAGCATAAAAAGAAGCAGTTCCAACACCGACCCCTGCAGAACACCACTAGTCACTGGCTATTGTAACTTCTGTGGGATAATAATAGAGGGATAGAAGCTGTCCTTGATCCTAGTTGTACATCCCTTCAGGCTTTTGTAACTTCTGCCCAATGGGAGATGGGAGAGCAGAAGAGGAAACTGAGCACAATGCTCCAAGTGAGAAATGTTGCCCTCTCATATCAGCCATTTCCGACCTGGGAAAAAGGCAATGGCTTTCGACTCAATCTATGCCTCTGATCATCTTTTACACCTCAGTCAAGTGACCTTTCATCCTTCTTCATTCCAAACAGAATAGGCCTTGGTCATCTTACCGTTCCACATAGGAAATGCTCTCTAATCCAGGCAGCGTCTTGGTAAATCTCCTCTGCACCGTCTCTAAAGCATCCACATCCTTCCTATATTGAGGCAACCAGAACTGAACACAATATTCCAAGTGTGATCTAACCAGGGGTTTTCTGGAAATACAGTACTACCTCGTGACTGTCAAACTCCATCCTCTGACTAACGAAAGCCAACACACCATACGCCTTCTTGAACCCCAATGCATGGAAACTTTGAGATGTCTATGGACTTGGACCCCAAAATCCCTCTGTTCCTACACCCTACTAACTATTCTGCCATTTACCTTGTACTCTGGCTTCAAGTTGACCTTCCAAACTGTTTTACTTCACATGTTTCTGATTGAGCTCCATTTGGCAATTCTCAGCCCAGCTCTGCATTCTGTCTGCATCCTATGATCACATTCTAATTGATCCACAACCTTCATCTCATGTGTAAACTTACTAACTAACCCTTCCCATTCTATTCTTCATCCAAGTCAGTTATAAAAACTACAAAGAGTAGACTATTAGGACAAATCCTTGCTGAACACCACTGGTCACCAACCTCCAGGCAAAATGTCCTCAATAACCTCTTCCTTCTATGGGCAAACCTGTTCTGAATCTATGCTGCCAAATTTCACTAGTTCCTGTGGCTCATGGTTTTCTGAATGGCTTTACCATGGGAAAAGCTATCAACCATCTTACCACATCAGCCATTTCACCTTCAATTTGACTTGTCACCTCCTCAGAAAACTCAGCCAGTCTCGTGAGCATGACCTCCCCTTCACAAAACCATGTGGAATATTGCTAATCAGACTGCTTCTCCAAATCCCATCCCTAAGAATCCTCAACATTACTTTGTCCAGCACCAACATAAGAATCACTGGTCTAAATTCCCAAGGCTATCCCTCTCACCTTTCTTGATGTAGGGCTGAGTGGTGGTCTTTCAGTGAGTTGGCATTCTCCTCTGGTAAATGTAAGGCTACTCCTTTTGTTTGTTGGTAATAGAAGCAAAGGGTTATGGCTTTTGTTAAACACAAACACAACTCTCCCATGTTTTATTCACAAAATCCGATGTTAATCATGAGGAGGGAGAACATGAAGTATGAAAGCAAGCTAACAAATAATATCAAAGTGGATAGCAAATGTTTTTTTTCAATTATGTAAAAAAAAGAGAAATGAAAGTGGATATAGGACTGCTAGGAAATGAGGTCAGGGAAATAATAATGATGGGGTGAGAGGAGATGGCATATGAATTAAATTAATATTTTGCATCAGTCTTCACTGTGGAAGACAGCAGTGCGCCAGATGTTGAAGGGTGTGTGGGAAGAGAAGCGAGTACAGTTACTATTACAAGAGAGAAGGTGCTCAAAAAGCTGAGAGACCTAAGGGTAGATATGTCACTCAGACCAGATGAACTGCACAATGTAGCAGGCATGGTGCCAGAGGACTGAAAAATTGCTAATGTCACTCCACTCTTTAAGAAAGGAGGAAGGCAGCAGAAAGGAAATTATAGACCAGTTAGCCTGACCTCAATGGTTGCAAAAATGTTGGAGTCAATTGTTAAGGATGAGGTTATGGAGTACTTGGTGACACAGGACAAGATAGGACAAAGTCAGCATGGTTTCCTTCAGGGAAAATTCTGCCTGATGAACCTATTGGAATTCTTTGAGGAGATTATAATTAGGGTAGATGAAGAGGATGCAGTGGGTGTTGTACATTGGGACTTTCAGAAGGCCTTTGACAAGATGCCACACATGAGGCTTCTTACCAAGTTAGGTTACTGACATGGTTAGAGCATTGGCTGATTGGTAGGGTGAGTGGGAGTGAGTGGGAATAAAAAGATCCTTTTCTGTTTGGCTGCCAGTGACTAGTAATGTTCCACAGGGGTCAGTGTTGGGACCGCTTCTTTTTATGCTGTATATCGGTATATCAATGATTTAGATGACGGAATAGATGGCTTTGTTACCAAGTTTGCAGTTGATATGAAGGTTGGTCGAGGGACAGGTAGTGTTCAGGAAACAGGTAGGATGCAGAAGGACTTAGACAGATTAGGAGAATAGGCAAGACAGTGGGAAATGAAATATAATTTTGGAAAATGCCTGGCCATGCACTTCAGTAGTTGAAATAAATGTGCAGACTATTTTCTAAACAGGGAGAAAATCCAAAAATCTGAGATGCAAAGGGACTTGGGAGTCCTTGTGCAGAACATCCTAAAAGTTACCCTGCAGTTTGAGTCAGTGTTGAGGAAGGCAAATGTAATGTTAGCACTCATTTCAAGAGGTCTTGAATACAAAAGTAGGGATGTGATGCTGAGGGTTTATAAGGCACTGGTGAGGCCTCACCTTGAGTATTGTCAACAGTTTTGGGCTCCTCATCTAAGAAAAGATATGTTGGCATTGAAGAGAGTCCAGCGGAGGTTCACAAGATGATTCCAGGAATGAAAGGGTTATCATACAAGGAATGTTTGATAGTTCTGGTTCTGTACTCACTGGAATTTAGAAGGATGAGGGGGGATCTCATTGAAACCTTTTGGACACTGAAAGGGTAGATTTAGAAAGAATGTCTCTCATGGTGGGGGAGTCTAGAACAAGAAGGCACAACCTCAGGATAGCAGGACTTCCATTTAAGACAGATGTGCAAAGAAATTTCTTCAGCCGGCGGGTGGTGAATTTGTGGAATTTGTTACCACAGGCAGCTGTGGAGGCCAGGTTGTTGGGTGTACCGTATTTAAAGCAGAGATTGATAGGTTTGTGATTTGACGCAGGATCTAAGGTTATGGAGAGTGGGGCTGAAGAGGGGAAAGAAGAATCAGATATGATTGAATGGTGGAGCAGACCCGATGGGCCCAAGGGCCTAATTCTGCCCTAGTACCTTATGATGGCAGCACTTGTGATCGCAGCAGCTTCAAAGCTGTTATTGTCTTTTTTTTAATGTATATTTTTTGATCACAGACACTGCTGGTCATTAAGAACTTGAAGTACTGCAGGTCTACCCCATCAGCGAGTTGCACATTGCAGAAGAAATTGAAGGAGCTGGACCAGGTGTGGATTGTACTGCAGTCTGCATCAGAGAGGCTTCAGAAGAGTTGGTGCAGTCTGACAGTCCATGATAGCCTTAGTTGCTTTTCGTGTGACATTGTTAATGTGGAATGTTGATTTATTTTAAAGAGATACAGTGCGGAATAGGCACTTCCTTCACCAAGCCATGCTGCCCAGCAGCCCTTGATTTAAACCTAGCCTAATCACGGACGACTTACAATGACCAATTCACCTACCAACCAGTATGTCTTTGGACCGTATGAGAAAACCAGAGCACCCAGAGGAAACTCACACAGTCACAAACTCACAGTACAAACTCCTTATGGCGGGAATTTATTGACGAACAGCAGAGGCAGACAGCAGGGGGTTGGGGGAACTGCTTGGCCTCAATTCTAGCGTTACCTGTTTACCACCACCCAGGAGAGAGGTGTAGGAGTCAGTGTGGTCTACCAGGGACATTGTGACTCAGTGTCCAGCTGCAGTGTTAACTGTTTACTGCCTCCCAGGAGAGAGGTGTAGGAGTCAGTGTGGTCTACCAGGGACATTGTGACTCAGTGTCCAGCTGCAGTGTTACCTGTTTACCACCACCCAGGAGAGAGGTGTAGGAGTCAGTGTGGTCTACCAGGGACATTGTGACTCAGTGTCCAGCTGCAGTGTTACCTGTTTACCACCACCCAGGAGAGAGGTGTAGGAGTCAGTGTGGTCTACCAGGGACATTGTGACTCAGTGTCCAGCTGCAGTGTTAACTGTTTACTGCCTCCCAGGAGAGAGGTGTAGGAGTCAGTGTGGTCTACCAGGGACATTGTGACTCAGTGTCCAGCTGCAGTGTTACCTGTTTACCACCACCCAGGAGAGAGGTGTAGGAGTCAGTGTGGTCTACCAGGGACATTGTGACTCAGTGTCCAGCTGCAGTGTTACCTGTTTACCACCACCCAGGAGAGAGGTGTAGGAGTCAGTGTGGTCTACCAGAGACATTGTGACTCAGTGTCGAGCTGCAGTTTTACCTGTTTACTGCCACCCAGGAGAGAGGTGTAGGAGTCAGTATGGTCTACCAGGGACATTGTGACTCAGTGTCCAGCTGCAGTGTTACCTGTTTACTGCCTCCCAGGAGAGAGGTGTAGGAGTCAGTGTGGTCTACCAGGGACATTGTGACTCAGTGTCCAGCTGCAGTGTTACCTGTTTACTGCCTCCCAGGAGAGAGGTGTAGGAGTCAGTGTGGTCTACCAGGGACATTGTGACTCAGTGTCCAGCTGCAGTGTTACCTGTTTACCACCACCCAGGAGAGAGGTGTAGGAGTCAGTGTGGTCTACCAGGGACATTGTGACTCAGTGTCGAGCTGGGGTTGTTGCTGCCCCCTTGTGTTCACTGAGCAGAAGACATGCCAGATTGTGTTTGACTACAGAATGCTGCAACATTCATGGACCCAGGGACGGACTATACCTTTTCTGTGTGTGACTGTATTTTACTGATATCTTATATGTGCCTTGTGCTGTGTGTGATTGTTGATAAGCTCTGTTGTACCTTGGCCCCGGAGTAACACTGTTCCATTTGGCAATATTCATGGGTATTCATGCATAGTTGAATAATAATTAAACTTAAACTTTATGATTTCAGGTTTTGCTGCTCTTCAGCTTTCCTGTATTTCTCAATGCTCAACTGATCCATGTCAGCGAGAGCTAAATTAATCTTATTTTCATTTCAACTGTTCAGGCTGGATGTAAGGTACACAAACGATCAGTTCCCAGCCATTGCTAAGCACATTGCAACCACACACCAGCCTTGATCAAGGGGTCTGCAGTGGAATGGGTGAAAAGCTTCAAGCTCCTGTGTCAAAACCCCTGAAGATCTATCCTGGGCCAAACGTATCAAAGTAATTACGATGAAGGTACTCCGGCAGCTGTATTTCATTAGGAGTTTGATAAGAGTTGGTATGTCACCAAAGACTCGAGAAAAATTATACATATGAAGAGTATTCAGACTGGTAGCATCACTGTCTGATGCGGAGGCTCCAACGCGTAGGCTGGGAAGAGGCCGCAGAGGCTTGTAGACTCAGTGATCTCAATCGTGGCACAAGCCTCCCAGCATCAAGTACGTCTTCAAGAGGCAATGCCTCAGAAAGGCAGCATCCATCATTAAGGACGTTCAACACCCAGGATATGCCCTCATCTCATTGCTACAGGCAGGGAGGAGGAAGAAGAGCCTGAAGACATACCTG